>NC_090732.1:47732685-47740185 GCF_036898095.1 Palaemon carinicauda | reverse complement strand
ATGAACTGCATTCTTATCAATTTTCGTATTGATATTTGCCATAGAAAATTTACAGTAGCCATTTTTCAATACCCGCAAGAGGACGATTTTCTGTACGCCGTAAATTACTCGCAGATTACTTCACATGTCTGAATGAAATATTCAGACATTTATGGGATCAATATCTGCTTTATCCTTACAAATATCCATGTTGATATCTGCCATAAAAAGGCCACATTTATTTTGGTAAGGGTTAAATGGGTAATTTTGGCGGTGGAGTAAACTTCCAAGGATAATCCACATATCCATATGATAACTTCAGGGATTGGTGGGAAACATAGTTTTTCTATTCCTACTAAATTCCATGGGAATATCTATAATTAAAACCACATATATATCCCGTAGCCTTCTTAAATATTCTGTTAAATGTAGCAACATTACAGTGAACTGCATGATAGTACGCGACATCAACGAAGGACAATGCTGATCGCATTTATTATTATTATTATTATTATTATTATTATTATTATTATTATTATTATTATTATTATTATTATTATTATTATTATTATTATTATTATTATTATTATTATTATTATTATTATCCTAGCTACAACCCTGGTTGCAAAAGTAGAATGCTGCAATTCCAAGGGCTCGAACAGAGAAGATAAGCCAGTAAGGAAGAGGAATAAGAGATTAAAAAAATTTAAGATAATCTAAGATCAGCCATTGTTGATATACATCACTCTTATGTTAACATGTTCAACCAAAAATAATTTCCAAAAAATTTAAAATCCTGAAGCTCCACTAATTCAACTGCCAGATTAGAAAGATTATTCCAGTCTTGTCATTAAAACTGTAAAAAAAAAATTCCAAAATTCTGTGTACTATTATCCCTTATGATGGAGAAGACGACTGTTAGAATTAACTACATACTTAGTACTGCGTACAAGATGGCACCAGGTAAGAAGATCTAAATGCATTGGATGACCTAAATTACAAAATATCTTATGCAACATGCAGAAGAAATACCTGAATGATGGTGTAGAAAATTAATATCAAGTTCAGGAATAAAAAAAAAAAAAAAAATCATCCTACAAATTAAGATGAAGGTAAAAAAAAAAAGAAGACCAAAGAAGCGAACAATATTCAAAGAAAGATAGAATGAGAGAATTCATACATTTTGCCAAGGATATTACACGGAATAGTATAAGAGTTGCATATAGTTCAAGAGACATTGTCAATGTAGAGATCTCGAAGTTGAGGAACCAATGTCCTTAATGTACTTACAATCACACATTGAGTTCTGTTATGGTTCAACTTCTTGCCTCAAGATTTGCTCCATATAATAATTTTAGCTAGATCTCTTTTAAGTGATTCAGAAACCATATGTCTGCATTCAGGAGACGGAATTAGTAAAAACAGAGTAGTGTTATCAATCTAAGCAACATGCTTGTTTTGTAGGCCAAACCACATATGCGTATATGGTATGAAAAGTGATGTCCCGAGAACAGTCCCCTAAAAACCCTAGATATTTCTGTACATTCCTATAGTCATTGTTGCTCATCAATGATCACGCTCAGCAATTTATTACTTAAAACAAAATTTAATATTGATGTTAAGAAAATACCTATCTATTCACTCCTGTCTAAGTTTGAAAATAAAGGCCTTATGATTAGCACTGTCAAAGGTAGCAATAATATCAAGTCCAATCATACACTACGAACTTCCAGACCAAAATCAATCTACCTTAAAATGTTAACTTTTAATGAGTAGTATTGGGTATTATATGATCAGCGATAGAGAGAGAGAAAAAAAATAGTATTTTGCAAACAAACATATGATGCAAGAGAGACCAAAGGTCGTAATTGGGTTACGGTATATGGTGAAAAATATAATAGTAGTTTTTGCAAGCAATAATATATGAGTATTTAGGTAAATTGATAATGACTAATGCCTAATAATTCATGTACCTGTACTGTGATTTTGATATTATTTCTCCACATACCGTACAGTTTCTTTAGCAAGAAGAGATATTTAAAAATATTGGCATACTTATTGCCCAGTATAATGAAAACGTTGTCATACAACTGCTGACACTAGCTGATAAACAAACACTGGCACTAATACGTAGGCAGGTATTGGAATATCTAAACATCAATCTTAACCATACGAATAGCTGAGCTCCTTTCACTACAAATCACACCCGAAAATCCCTGACAGCATTGTCTACAAATAAAACAACAAAGTCTTAAAACAGCATGCGTATTTCGCATCCGGAAACGGAAAACTAAAAACGTAATTCGGTGATGAAACTGTCTGATAATTCACCGAAATTGTAGTTTATCTTTCTCATGAAAATATCACCACTCACGACACTGGTTTTATTAATATAGTGATAATAGAAATAACAATTATTCAACTTCCGAAGCAATAATCTCTGTAATAATGTTTAAAAGCTTTAAAATAACAGAAAGAATACCTAATCGCTGCCGCTAAGAACAGGGAATCATATTTGGTGAATAAATGTAAGGAGGATAAACAATATAGGCGTATCTTGATCCTTCTGCATCGTGTGGCTTAAACAGATTTAATTTTTCCTTTGATTTTCATATTCCTCGATTTGAAGGAGTTAAATCTAATTTAATGGGATCTTTGGACTTCTATCTACCTTATCAAGAGATGAGTAAACCACCTTGTTTTGGCCACTCAATCTTGGTTTGGGGATTGTGAAGGTTTTGCTTCCCATACAAGAAGGAAGGTCAAAGATTTTGGTGTCCATTCTTTTAATTGTCATAACTGGAAAAAAAAAGAATATCCACTATTATTCTTAAGATTGACTTCCTTTTGAATACAATAGATGATAAACATATGAAGTAATAAATATCTTATAAATATACAGGCGCTGGATAATTGACTATTCACAGACATAATAACTGACAATGGTAGAAGAGCCATATTTTTCTACTAATAACAACGATCTCGTAATCATATTTTTTTTTTCTGCAGCCTGTGCGCTGTATACACTAGAGTTCCCTTCTCAAATCTTAATTTCACCAAAGGATCCAATAAGCTGTTTATTCCTCCATCCGCAATCATGAAAATGTTTACTTACCCTTTCCTCTTCTCATTCAATTATGAATCGCACCCTACATTTTTTCATTTTCTCAGTCTGAACATTGAAAATTTCGCCCCATTCATCCTTCCATTAAAGATTCAATATCTCGTGTATACTGACATCATCTTTTCACTATTAATATTTAGTTCTTTCAAAACCTTTCCTTCCTTTATCCTAGCACATACGCCGTGACTTTTTCACATACTTCTTAAACTCGTGCGAATATTTGCAAATTTTGTTTCTGGAATCATGGAACACATTATTATCTATTGAATAAAATAAATGGGGGTACACCAACATTTTGTGAATAACGAAGAAAAATAAAACAGTATTAATGATGATGCTATGCTCATAATACAAAAACAAAATAGAAAGAAAGAAGATCAATATCATGCTTCATATTTTTTTTAGAAGAGGATACTCAAGGCAACCCTATAAAAATACTTCACAGCAAAAAAAAAAAAAAAAAAAAAAAAAGGAAGGAGCACCAAAAAAAAAAAAAAAAAAAAAATTAATAAGCGTTTCAAATCAATAAAGGCCTTATATAAAAACAATCCAGTACAAATTAAGGTAATCCAGTACAAATCAAGGGTAGGGTGCTTTTTGGCAGATTTTTTTTTCTTTTTTTTTCTGAGCCAGTCATTTTGGAGCCGGGTGTTTTGACGACGATTATATTTGGCTCTCATACTTTTTGGCCCACCACAATTTGTCATCTAAATTAAGATTAAAGCAGAGTAAACGGATTTGGTTAAACTAGAATGAAAACTTGAATCTTTTATTCGTGTCAAAAACACATACAAAAGAATACAATAATAAGTAAAACTCAGTAAATCATAAATACGAAAGCATACTATAATAATGAAATTAAGTAAAACATATATACAAAAGAATAAAATAATGATGATTATTCTAATGGTTCCCTCTTATCAAACAGGCACACAATATTTAAAATACTATTATCAACTTTCACATATTTAAGGAGTTTTTGTCTTGAAGTATGACCAACCACTAATTGTTCATAATACACATCTCGGCTCTTTTGAATTTTTAAAAAACATCAATAAATTTCCATACACCTAGGTGATGATTACTATGCACTGCTTCTGCGTGATTATGTATTCAAGGAGATTTGTCAGGAATTTAATTTACCTGTGAAGCTTTTCAGAGTAGAATTAGCTTGGAGTAACTCAAAAAATATCATATCTGAATGTATGATTTTACTTATTATCACTAAGAATTAGCCTTCAAATGGATTCTTCGCAAAAATTATATTAATTTTACACCCTCACTTCCAGAATTATATGCTATTAGGATTGAGAATTATAGTGATAGGTAGACAGACGTTGGGCGGCAAACACATGAATGAAAATAAAGATGAGATATTAAAATGAAAATATATGGGAGCTTAAGAAAAGTTTTGTAACTTTTTTAGCAATAATAAAGATCAATACAATATATTAGATTAATTTTTGTCTTCTAAAGCTTGTCAAAATAATTTAAACGATTTTATAAAAATTTGTTGCATGCAACACGATAATAAAACTAGTAAAAAGATAGGTAGTTTCCAAAACGCTGTGATACCTTGTGAAATCCAAATGAAATTTTCTTTCAGATAAAACAAAATCACAAGGAAATCCGTTATTTTTATGTAAAGATGGTTTGTAGAAAATAATTTCGAAACTGTTTTCTATATACTTTCTTTATTCATCATTCCCGTTTCAGGGAGTTTAGAAAATCCTGAATCTAGTGAGCTCTAAACTTTAAGAATTCCCAAAATCATTCGACCAAGTGAATTTTGCAGGATTTGAGAGCAGTCATCCCAAGTTGCTGTCGATTCTAGCAGACCGTATAAAAGAGACAAGATTTTTTCAAATATAAATGAGAATGGAAATTACGGAATCATTTCCATTATCGTGTAAACCATTCTAATGATATCTTTCGAATTTAATCCCTAAGCTGGAAATTTGTAGCCCTTCTCTTACAAGAAGCCAACTGAAGTTTCTTCAAAAAGAAAATATATGACGATCATCAAATCTAATTGACTGCGATGAAAAAGAAACGAATTTCGTGAAACTACATGATCTGTCAATCTATTCTGCAGACAATACAGTCAGTGAAAGAGCTGTATTCAAAATGTTCATTCCTTTGAAGACTTTTGAAGTAACTACTCGTCCTTTTGTAATAGGTCCTTTCCGCTTCCTCTATAACAAGAAACGTCGTTTGCGACAAAAGTGAACTCAACATTCCCTTAGAATTTTAAACGTTTTAAGGCCTGGTAATTACTAAGAGAAAAGTAGACAAAGACCACAGATAAATGAAAGGAATGGTATGTAGAAGGATTTTTCATTTGATAAAGTATATATATATATATATATATATATATATATATATATAAAATTTAACATGAAAATAATGCTAACACTTTCACAGGAAAAATGGAAGCTCTTCAACATTTCTTTTTGCATTCTACTTATCCCTCTGTTCATGGATTTTAACTTCCCACGTCTTTCGTCACAAACAATGCGAGCCCATTCTAAGATAATTAAACCAGAATTAAAAAGAAGAAAAGTATAAATCGACTTTAAATAATTACTTGCAAATGACTGCGTATAAATTGGACTACAAACGGAGGGAAATTCTATAATTGTTTCCATCGAACACTTTGATGTTGGTGCGATTTCAAACGAATCCATTAACGCCGCTTATAGCTTTGATTGCTGTATAAAAACATTTTGCAATGGGATTTCCTATTTTATCTTTGGTTTTAACTCAAATTACCAGGATATATCGAGGTACAATTGGATATTGATCAAATCTTTTTTTATAGGCTTGAGTGTATGTGCTCCTGTAGGTTATCAAAACTAAACTATATAGCAACAAGTTGAATACATATTTAGCGGGAGACTTTGAAGTTTTCCATAGTAGGGTTCCTCTAAACTTGAAACACTAAAGAAGATCTTAACATCAAGATATTTTTCTTATTAGTATCAAAAAGATAGTCTATCTCTAGAGTAGTTACTAATACAGTAGATAGGTATTAGATTTTTTAACATTATGATGGCATTTACTACCTAGATGCGTCTCTTTTCCTTTTTACCATGCGCAATACTTTCACCTTTCAAAATTGAAAACAAATATAACAACTTTTACCGCATACGTTAGTCTAATAACTTTCATATACTCATATAAGAAACTTCATCTGAGTGGTTGTAAGTTCTATTTAGTCTGTAAAAAAAAAAAATATTATTTTGATGGGAAACGATTAACTATTCTTTAAGCATATATGCATTGCTTTCTGATTATCAGATGATAGCATAGAATTAATGATATAATAATGAATAACCTTTTTATGTTACATTATATTTTACCTTATATATATTCATATATGTATATATACATATAAATATGTATATATATATATATATATATATATATATATATATATATATTATATGTATACATATATATATATATATATATATATATATATATATATATATACATACATATATATATATATATATATATATATATATATATATATATATATATATATATATATATATATATATATATATATATATATATATATATATATAGGTAGGTAGGTAGTAGGACAGAATGCCTAATGACATAATGCCTATGGACATAATGCGTAAGGACAAAATGCCTAATTCCTCAACACGTACAAAATGCCTATCAGACATAATGCCAAATGGACAAAACTCCTTCCAGGCAAAATGATCTTATTTGGCATTTTTAAATAAATTATTGGAGATTAGTAAAGATCTTACAATTAAAACCCATATAACTACCCAACAAGCTGTTGTTCATTTTATTTAGCATTTTTAAATAAATTATTCGAGATTATATGGTTAAAACCCATATAACTACCCAATAAGCTGTTGTTCATTTTAATTTTCTTTTTGCACTTTGAAAGGAAGAAAAAACTTACACTTCTTTTCCTCAAACAAATTTCTTTATCAATCATTTCAATTTTTGTAAGAAACCCTTCAGTCCAAAATGGAAATCATCATTAGTAACAAAGGAGGAAAAAACTTATATTTGAAGGATATGAATCAGAAAATGTGCATATTTACACAACTAGACTGAATGTGGAAGTCTTGAAAAGTAAGAAAAAGTTGTTAAGTGATGGCACTTTTGACTGTGTACCAGTCGGAAAAAAAAAACTGTATACGTTGCATTGTGTTGTTTCTCAAAGTAAAACATTAACATTAGTATGATGTGATACATCTCGTAAAGATGAAAAAACTTATGATACAATATTCAAGTTCATCAAAGAGCAGAGCCTTTTCCTAGAGTCAGTGACTCTTGATTATGAACAAGCAGCAATACAAAAAGTTTAATGATTTATTTTTTTCCAAATACTTCAATCAATGATA
>NC_090732.1:47721651-47726651 GCF_036898095.1 Palaemon carinicauda | reverse complement strand
TGTGAATGACTAGTGTCATACTTTTTAAGTTGTATCAAAATTTATGAATAGCAAAATGCAAGGCCAGCAATTCAAATTCAAAGTGAAGTAGCTGAATTTTGCCTTGGAATGTTTTTTACTGAAGACCATTGACCACCTGCTCGAGTACTGCACTAATAAAGATGTCATCTACATTGATGGAAAGAAGGAAAGGGGTATGTGACACGGGGAAAGCGAAGTTGTTTATAGGGCATTCCTTGAGTTGCCGAAGGCAGCTTCTTGAAGTGGACACAATTCAGGTCTTTTGGCCTGTCATTTAGAGAGGTTTATAAGGGGCAAGAGTAGCAGTAAATGGCTGGCAGGAACCGGTGATGATAGTTATCAGGCCCAAAAACTCTTGAAGGGCTTTGATAGTCTAGGGCATGAGAGAGTCGAAACAAGGAAGATGCGAACAACTTCAGTAGTATAACTGTGCCCTAAGAATGATACACATACCTTACCGCACCATATGGCCTTAATTTTGAATGATGTCAAGTACGATGCATAGGTGACGGATGTGTTCGTCTTTGGAGGAAGAGAAGACAATTAAGTCATCAACATGACAGACACAGAAGAAGAAATCCCCTAAGATGCCATCCATGAGACGTTAAAAAGCAGCCAAAGCATTACAAAGGCCAAAACTGGAGTAATTGAATGTTTATGTTCTGAAAAAGGGGTGGTGATGGAAGTCTTGGAGATTTTTTCTGGAATTATGGGCACCTGATAATACCCCTCAGGAGGTCAAGAGTGAAGAAAATCTTTGTTTTATGCAAATCCAAGGCAATATCAGTGGTGTTACGTAGTGGTAGTGATCCGGTTCTGTCAGCATGTTTAGACACCTGTAATTCCCACAAGGGCACAGGGAACCATCCTTCTTCAGGACAATGTGTATTGCGGACGACCATGTGCTTGAGGCCTTTTGGCAAACACCCATTTCTTCCATTTCGGTGAACGTTCATTTAGCAGCTGCACAATGATCCAGGGCAAGACGCAGGCATATGGCAAGCACCATGTGCCCCGTCATCTTGATATGGTGATAAATACCATGCTTAGCAGGAACCATTGGCGTTTGCAAAGTTTGGACAAAAAGTCTTCTGGGCACGACATGAGATGACCATAAGCATCCATATCCATATGTCTGCTGATGTGGAGTGCAAAGTTAGAGGGGTCGGGTTGAAGAGGTGTTGACTGGTATGATTATATGTTGACTAAACATCAATGTACCACATCCACCAGGATGTGGAATTGAGCGTGATATATCACACTGATTATTAGCAATATTATGTTGGTAACAGGAAACTTCCAATAGTATTTGTTGTTTTCAAACAACAGTGTTGGTGTCTCGTACCCTTTGGTGGGGATTTCAGATTCATTGGCAGCTACCAGGTGGATGTTAGGAGGTTTAGAATGACTATGTCATTTCCTGAACAGAGACATTGGTAGAAAAGAATGGTTGGCACCCGTCTACCAAAAACCGCTCATCAGTACCTGCATCCCATAAAAAGAAAAGAGGCCAGAGTTATAATGAACGGGCTACTCTCTATTTTTTGGAGCCACAGAAAACTGTCCACATATTTCTTCACTGCAGCACTGAATCTGGAGGGGAAGTAGGATAACTACAACTGATGGCCATCTGTAAGTGGCTGTAGAGGTCATTGGTCGGGGCATGAGCGAGGGATATCATAAGTAGGTGGTGGGTGGCTTTATTGCAGCTCAAACATTTCATGGACTGGGCATCTGTGTCCTATCATATTCACGTCAGATTCGGTCAGTGTTCAATGGTTGTCCTCTTCATCAAGAGTAGAGTTGATGGAAATCTTGAAGGCAGTAAAGTGGTAGTCCATTAGGGCATCAATTTTGGTCATCAGGTCCTTCTTGGGCAAGTTATTAACATCAGAGATGACAGCGTGTACAAGTTCTGGTAGGTGTTGTACCAAAAGGGCACGAAGTAGGTTCACTTTCTGAGTAGAACCGTCTACAGAAGGGTGCAAGCAAGCTAAACTGGTCATTTTTTTTTAGGGTGAACGGAGACTTTTGGTCCCACAACAGTGGTTGAGAGAGCTGAAAAAAACTTGGCTATATGGGTGGCTCCATGAGGTATGTTTTGAGGATGCCATACTCTATTGGGACGTCTCCTTTGTTGCAAAGCCAATCAGAGATTTCCAGAAACATATCCTCTACAGGCAAAGTATAGGAGTTTCATTGATGTGGCATTAGTAGAGGAGTTAAAATCAGTCAGCATCATCGTCAAAGAGTTGGTAGTAGGTTGGCCAGGGCACCAGCCACCCATTGAGATACTACCACTAGAGAGATATGGGGTCTTTTGACTGGCCAGACAGTACTACATTGGATCCTTCTCTCTGGTTACGGTCCATTTTCCATTTGCCTACACACTTACACACTGCATAGTCTGGCCTATTCTTTACATACTCTCCTCTGTCCTCATACACCTGACAACACTGAGATTACCAAACAATTCTTCTTACTGCACTGTAATTGTTCAGAGGCCACTTTTCTCTTTATAAGGGTAGAAGATTAGATTTTTCTCTAATCTTGGGTAGTTCGATAACCTCTGTACCATGGTCTTCCACTCTCTTGGGTTAGAGTTCGCATGCTTGAGGGTACACTCGGGCACACTGCTCTTTCTTATATCTTTTTCTCTCCCTCTTGTTTTGTTAAAGTTTTTATAGTTTATAAAGTGATATTTATTTTAATATTGTTGCGCTTCTTAAGATATTTTCTTTTTCTTTTTTTCCTTCCCTCACTGAGCTATTTTCCTTGTTGGAGCCCCTGGGCTTATAGCATCTTGCTTTTCCAACTAGGGTTGTAGCTTAGCAAATAATAGTAATAATGATAATAATAATAATAATAATAATAATAATAATAATGATAATAATAATAATAATAATAATAATAACAATAATAATAACAATAATAATAATAATAATAATTTTAGCGAAGAGGCGAAGGTGTTGGCAGTTGATCACTCCGTGGTTACCAATGTGGAAGGCCGCGACTATATCTTAACAAAAATAAGGGCTGGACATGGCTGGTTTATCGATACATCATAACAAGATTATACAAATGGTTGACGATAATAATGACATAAAACCTTTAACAAAATGAAACAAGCAAATGCGAGCTTAGATAGGTTTTTCCATTATCAATGCAGGAGAGAGAGAGAGAGAGAGAGAGAGAGAGAGAGAGAGAGAGAGAGAGAGAGAGAGAGAGAGAGAGAGAGAGCAATTACATAATGTTTACGAGTATATCAAACACACGTGCATTAAAAACCCATTCAGTTGATCCCTTTGTCCATCTAATATCTGTCACTGTCCTTAGGCGTTCTGTCCATGTCAGTTTCTTCAATTTTACATGCTAGAATATCTTCCACTTTACTTTGCTGTCTAATCCATGTTGCTCTTTTTCTGTCTCTTTGTGTTATCCCCACCATTATTCACTTCATATCTCTTTGAGTTATAACCAACGTGTGTTCTGAACTTTTAGTAATTTTCAGAGTTTTAGACGCATAAGTAAATACTGTTAGGACCATCTAACTAAATACAATTCCTATTAGAAAATATAGCCTGTTACTTTTAATGATTTTTTTTTTTTTAACAAAAGCTCTCCATCCCATGTTTATCCTTCTTTTAAATTTACTTTCATAATATGGAGAAGTAATTATTGTCTGTCCTAAGTATATATATTTCATAACAATCTCTAGAGGTTCATCCATAACCGTTATTTGTTGTCTACATTTTCACTGAATATTATCTCAGACTTACTCATATTCCTTTTGAGTCCTATCTTTATGCTCTTTTTATCCAAATCTTCTATCGTCTTTTGCTATTATTCGACAATTCCCCATTTAGAACTATGTCATCTGCAAATCGTATGGTGTTAACGTATTCCCCATGCATGTCAATTTCTACATTTTCCTGGTCTAAATTCTCAAAAACTTCCTTTAAGTAGGGCTTTCTTAATCGGAATTTTTTTAACTATATTTATGGATTTGTAGGATTCTTGTACCTCCGGTATAGATATCTTCAAATATACTAACGTAAGATTAATCTATTCCTTATCTTAGAAGTGCTTTCATTACTGCTGAAGTTTCAAGGGAATCAAAATCTTTATCATGGGCTATAAATATCCTATATAGAGGTTTGTTACGTCCTCTCTTAGTTGAGTCTAGTTTTTTTTTTTTTTTTTTTTTTTTTTTTTTTTTTTTTTTTATCGGCCTAACAAATATAAATATTAAGCCAAATAGAAATTTTTTATGCATTACTGAGCGAAATGTTTCAGGTCTTTTGTGTCTATCTTTTTTTCCGGGAATTAGTATAGTAATAAAGTTTTTCCAGCATATAGGTATAGAGCATTCTTGCAGATATTTTATGTAAAGCTCACTGAGTTTACCTTCTATGACATCTCCATCTATTACTAAATCAAATGCTAGGATATCTTCGATAGCGGCTTTACCCCGTTTTCATGCCCTTTAATGTTTTCTTTTTTTCTACTATTATGTTTGGTACTGGCTCAGATGTTTCATTATTTCTATTGGAGAAGTTATTTCTTATATCACTATTGTTTAGAGATTTATAGAAATACTCTACAATTTTTATCACTCTCTCTTGATAATATTTCTATTTTCCTACTTTAAAACAAATAGCTGATCATGACCAATCCACTGACTTTTTTTTTTTGAATTACCTTGATGATTCTTCCGTTGTCTAGTATGTCCTCAATTTTTGTCTGACTGTGTTTATGAATATAATGGGTTTTTGGTTTGTTTATTGTTTTGGATCGTAGAGCTAATTTTATTTTACCTTCTTTTCCGGTACTTTCTTTATTAGGTTTTGGATGTTTTCTGATTTTTGTTTAAGACCTCTTCCACCTATATCTTGGGCTGATTTCATTTCAAATTTCGTTAGGTTACTTTTCATATATTCTTTAATTGCTTTCCTTTTATTATGTAGCTGGGAGTACCA
>NC_090732.1:47704151-47711651 GCF_036898095.1 Palaemon carinicauda | reverse complement strand
TGAAGTCTCGTTTTGCATCAAGGGCATGACTCGGTCAAGCACCAAAGCACATCACATTCTCATGGCAATACCCAGAGACACATTCCCGGAAATCTCCAATTGGCTGTGAGAACTAGGAGACATCACAGAAATGTACGACAACCTCAAATCAAACATCCTGGAGCAGTACCTACCATCACTGGCCACTCTCATAGCAAATCTTTTTCAGCTCCCAACAACCATTGGTGGACCAAAAGGCTTTGCTCACACTATGGGAAATGACCAGTATTGATCACCAGTGACATGTTACAGACAGCTCTCCTTGTGAAGTGAATCTACTCCGTGTCCTTTGGGTAGGGCGCTTGACCGAACCTGTACGTGTTTCCATCCTTGAAGTCTATATTTTGCCTATGAAGGACCTCAGAACCAAAGTCAATGTTCTAATGGACAGCCACTTCACCACATTCAAGACCTCCATCAATGCCTCAACTCCTAATGAAATGGACTACTATTCAACATCGACCAAAGCTGACGTGCGGTAGGACACAGACGCCCACCCCATGAAGTGCTTTAGTGGAAACAAAGCCACCCACCACGAACATAAAACACCCCTCTCTTAGGACTGAACCAACGACCACTTCAGCCACATACTGAAAAACATCAGCTGCAGTTCATTTATTACCACTCCAAATTTAAGGCTGCTTTGAAAACATATGTAAATGTGTAAGTAGGCCATCACTTGTGGCGGTGGCCTCCCCTTCCCCAATATTTACTTTTTACATGATGTATGTACAGGCATAGGATTTTTGGTAGACAGGGGTGCTTCCCATTTTCTTCTTCATAGACCACTCTCCTGGACACGATTTAGTCTGCCTTAGTCCACCTGGTAGCTGCCAACAGATCTGCAATATCCACCAAGGGTAATGAGAACCTCACATTAGGAAGCGTCATATATTACTAGAAGTTTCGCATTGCTGATGCCACCTTGCCAGTCCTCGGAGCGGATTTTCTCTCACATTATCATATCCTGGTTGATGCCGCTCACTGACGGCTAGTCAACACAGATTCTTACTAGTCCACACCTCTTTAACCGGGCCCCCGGTTACACCTTCGCTTTCCACATCAGTGTAGCCATGGATGCCTAGGCCCACCTCCTCACGTCGTACCCAGAAGTTTTCCCTCCCCAACGTGGTATTTGTCACCATATCAAGACAACAGGCCCCCAGTGTTCATCAGATATAGGCATCTGGACGCGGATTGTTTGGCATCCCCCCGCAAACAAATTTGTCAAAATGGAAGAAATGGGCCTTTGCCAAAAGGCTTCCAGCACATGGTTATTACCCTTATACATCGTCTAGAAGAAAGATGGCTCCCTGCGTCTGTGCGGGGATTACAGGCGTTTGAGCTTGCAGACAGAAGCGATCCCTACCAAAAATTGCTGACGTTACTTCCTACTTGCACAAAGCAAAAGTTTTCTCCATACTCGACCTCCTGATGTGGTGTTATCAGGTGCCTATGAACCCAGAAGATATCCCCAATACAGCCATCACCACCACTTTAAGTACACACACCTTTAATTACTCTAGTTTGGGCCTTCATGTGTTTGTTATGATGGACGACATACATGTGTTCTCTGCCTCCAAAGAGAAGCACCTCAGGTACCTATGCATCGTTCTCGACCTCCTACAACAGAATGGCCTTGTATTCTGGTATGAGAAATGTACCTTTGACTTCAGCGAAGTATCGTTATTAGGGCAATTCATCACTCCTGAAGGAGTCCAACCCCTCCCTGAGAGGATAGTAGTATTCAGAACTTCCCTACACCCTCAACCATCAAAGCACTGCAAGAATTCTTGGACATGATCAACTATTATTATCATATCCTCCCAGCCATCACCTCCCCTTTTGCCAACTTAACGTATATCACAAGCACAAGCCAAAAGACTTCAAGAAGCAGCCTTCTTCAATGCAAAGGGTACTGTATCAACCATTGCTACTCTCACTTTTCCCGTGTTACATACACCTCTCCTTTTCTCCACTCATTCCAGTGACGTCGATATTGGTGCAGAACTTATTCAGGTGATCAACGGCTCACCCCGCCCATTGTCATAATCCGTGTACTCTAACTTTGACCGAGAATTGCTAATAGTACACTTTCATCACTTCTTAGAAGGTACGCTCTTCATCATTCGCACGGACAACACAACTCTTTTACATGCCTTCACTTGACAGTCCGATGCCTGTACTAACCTTCAATGCTGACATCTCTCAACCATGGCTGAATACAGTTGCACCCTTCAACTTGTCCCTTAGAAAATAGATCCTGTTGTCGATGCCCTGTCAAAAATCCCAATAGCTGCCATTCCACTGGAAATGGATTAATATAACTTGGTAGAAGCCAAACAAAATTATTTAAAGTACCAAGCTTTGAGGACATCGTGCAAAACCCTCCATTGGGAAGACATCCCTTTCGACAACTGCAAGGTCACCCTCCTCTGTGACGTTAACAATGGTAGACCTAGGCCATGGATGCCTGCTCTCATGCACCAAAAGGTGTTTGGTTTCCTTCATGGCCTTCCACAGCCCTTGTACCAATCTATTTCACAGCTACTGAAGATGAAGTTCACTTGGCCCAGTATTACTGAGGATGCTAAGGATTGGATCTTCGCCTTACTTCATGCCAAACTTCGACACACGATTCAAGAGTGGGCATCTTTCATCAACTTCAGCAGCATTTTTCAAACATTCACCATGACGTAGTACAGAAGGTCCCCTAACCACATGAAAAGGACACTGTTACCTCCTTACCATCATTGACTGCTACACTTGTTGGCCTGAGCCATTCCCATGGAAACTGCCAGACCCACATCGTGTAGATCTGCCTCACTCTCAGGATGGTTAGCAAGATTTGGTATACCTAAGCTTACTACTTCTGACAGGGTTACCACTTTCACCTCTCAATTATGGACCTTATTAGCAAATCTCCTGGAAATCACCCTACTCCAGACAACTGCCTACAACCCTGCTGCCAATGGAATGGTTGAACGTTGTCACCTCACCCTCAAAGTAGCTTTGAGGTCCTGCTGCAAGGACTCCATCTGGTTTATCCACCTTTCCCATGTCTCCCTGGGACTAAGGCCCACTCCTAAGGCTGCCCTGGATGTATCAGAAGCTGAAATGGTATATGGTGACCCATTGGTCCTCATTGCTTAAATATTTCCGTGTGCATCCTCCTCTGATAATCCCCAGCTCCTATGTCACGTTTTGGCAAAATTTACACCATGCTGCCAGACTTACAAGCTCCCTGCTAAGCAATACATTGCGAATGATCTGCACTAAGCAGCATACGTTTCCTGCGCAACGACACTAGCAAGCCACCGATAATGACCCTTTACACAGGCCATTTTATTGTGATCCATCATACGCTGAAAGCTTATTGCATCAACATTCATGGCATAGAAGACTGGGTCTCTATTGAGCCCCTAAAACCTGAATATAGCAAGGCAAGCTCATATACAGTATTCCTCTCTAGAGCAGGGCGCCCTATTTCACATGTGATCTTTTACAGGTGATCCATGTACCTCAAGTGATTCATATACAATTGTACACTGTAATGGATCTAATTTCTTATTTTTCACTGGCCCATCCCTGCACTGTTAATACACTAACCTGTGTTATCATGTTGGGTCATGCCTCATCAAGTTTGAATTTATGTGACACCCATACTTGTAAGTCGCTATATATAAACTTGATGATTGTTTAATAGAATACGTTGCATTCACCTCACCTATCAATTACAATCTAACTGCTCTCTCACACAATAATCCTCCTTAAAGGCAAAATGTGTTTCATGGGTGACAAAGAAGTTCAATCCTCTGAATTCAGAGATATTACAACGATAAACCTTAGTAACACACTTCATTAATGTGCCCAAACATAAAATGATGGAAAACTTCTTACAAGACTCATTGTTGGAGATACATTAATAGTGCATAAAATAGAGAAGACGTAACTCAGAGCTATTAAGAGACTGGATATTGAAGTGTTGGTGAACAGTTTGCACCCATAGAGTTCAAAGACATTAGAAAAATATGCTATGCGTTATGACGGTCCTACAATAAAAGTGCATTCTATCAAATACAATAGACCAGACATTGTATTGATATCTTCAGTAGAATTGGTAATTAGATCAAAGCAAGGACAATAAATGAAGGTCATTGAGGTGGTGAAAGGCAAAATTCCTACAAAATAGCAAACTTCATGTAAAAAAGACACTAAAACCGAACTGATAAAATTACTGGCTGTTGTGATAGTACGCAGAACCATACCAAATGTGGTCATTGGAAAAAAGGAAAAAGATGTTGTCAGCTACTACACTATCAATCTGGCTCGGGAAGTGGGTGGGGCGGGGGGCCACTATGCAGCTATGAAGAAGCTGACATGCAGATCTTGTGCATGCTAGGCATACAACAGGTAGCAAAGTTAGCAACATAAAATTGACATTATTGCAGTCAATGTTATAAAGGCATTTCAGATCTAGGTCTGAGGAAGTTTTGGGTTACCTTTAGCTAAGGACAAAACCTGAGATCAGTTCCTGAATGTGACTGATGTTACACTCAGATAAGAACAGGATTGCCTGTCTCCCATGTCTTCACAGGCTGTGATGTTGTTATAGTACGTCAAGCAGAATTGCATACCCCTGCCAACTGGGGCTGGACCTAAAAGAGAAATGTTTAAGGAGTTCTCACCCTTTTGCAGAGAGTTGCCAGTAGATGACCAATTGTGGCTGCAAGTCAGAATACTGAAGTTGATGCAAAGGATTCTTTTTTGGTGTGACCTGCACATCGCTGTACAGCTGCAGAAACAAAGTTTATATGCATTGTAGTATCATCCCCGAGGCAGCAAGAAAATATGTTGCAAACAAGCATACAACTACTACCTATATATACATCAAACCTATGGGGTCTATGATATGGGCACTTTTCCCCATAATTATGATTTGGGGCCTGATATTGTTGGGCATTGTAGATAGTTCAAAATTTGCATTCTATATAGTGAAAACAGTTATGATTTTAAACCAATATTGGAAAATTTTACAATTTAAATTGTCATATATATTTTTTATATATATTCAATGGCGTCCATAAGGAAAAATAGCCACCGTGCTAAATTTCCCAGAGGCTAACTGGTTTTATCATAAGTGCAATTATGTGTGTTAATTATTATTATTATTATTAGTAGTAGTAGTAGTAGTAGTATTATTATTATTATTGTTATTACCCAATCTACGACCATAGTTGGGAAACCAAGATGCTATAAGCCCAAGGGTTTCAATAAGGAAAAATAGCCCAGTGAGGAAAGGAAATAAGGAAATGAATAAATGATGAGAACAAGTTAACAATAAATCATTCTAAAAACTGTAACAACGTCAAAACAGATGTGTCATGAACTATAAAAAGACTCATGTCAGCCTGTTCCACATAAAAACATTTGATACAACTTTGAACTTTTGAAGTTCTACTGGTTCAAATACCTGATTAAGAAGATCATCCCTCAACTTGGTCACAGCTGGAATAAAACTTCTATAATACTGTGTAGTACTGAGCCTCATAATGGACAAGGCCCGGCTATGAGAATTAACTGCCTGCCTAGTATTACGGATAGGATAGAGTTGTCCAGGGAGATCTCAATGTAAAGGATGGTCAGAGTCATGAAAAGTCTTATGCAACATGCATAATGAACTAATTGAACAACGTTACCAAGGATTAATATCTTTATCAGGAATAAAAAATCTAATAGACCGTCAGTTTCTGTCCAACAAATCAAGATGAGAATCAGCAGCTGAAGACCAGACAGGAGAACAATACTCAAAACAAGGTAGAATGAAACAATTAAAACACTTCTTCAGAATAGGTTGATCACCAAAAATCTTGTAAGACTTTCTCAATAAGCTAATTTTTTGTGCAATGGAAGAAGACACAGACCTAGTGTGTTTCTCAAAAGTAAATTTGCGTAGAGAATCACACCCAAAACTTTAAAAGAGTCATACAAATTTAAAGAAACATTATCAATGCTGAGATCCGGATGTTGAGGAGCCACCGTCCTTGACCTACTTACAATCATACTCTGAGTTTTGTTAAAATTCAAATTCATACCCCATAAGTTCCCTCATGCACTAATTTTAGCTAGATCTCTATTAAGTGATTCACCAACCCCAGATCTACATTCAGGGGATGGAATTGATGCAAAGAGACTAGCATCATCTGCATATGCAACAAGCTTGTTTTCTAGGATAAACCACATGTCATGTGTATATAGTATGAAAAGTAATCTGCCAAGAACACTACCCTATGGGACACCAGATATCACATTCCTATACTCACTATGGTGCCCATCAACAACAACTCTTTGAGATCTATTACTTGAAAAATCAATAATAATGCTAAGAAACGACCCACCCTCTCCCAACTGTGTGAGTTTGAAAACAAGGGCCTCATGATTAACACAGTCAAAGGCAGCAATAAAATCAAGGCTAATCATATGCACTTCCTGACCACAATCAAGGGATTTCTGTACAGCATTGGGGATTGTAAGAAGGGCATCATATGCTCCAAGACCTTTAGGAAAACCATGCAAACAAGGGAATAGATGATTACGTTTTCACGTTTTCAGCAAACCTTATTAACCTATTGAGACGTTTTGCCAGAAGACGTTTACAAAATTTATATAAAATAGGAGTTATGAAAATTGGGCGGTAATCAGTTGGACTTGAGCTACCACAAACATATTTACATAGAGGAGTAAAATTACCAATTCTCCAACATGTCCTAAAAGCTCCTCTTCTTGCTAACTTGCACAAAATAACAGATAACTTTGGAGCTAAGAAATCTGCAGTCTTTATAAAAACAAAAACAAAATATAAATTTTTGTCTACACCTCCATAAGCATCAAGGTCCATCAACAGAGCTTTAATTTCACGAGATCGAAAAGCAAAACTAGTTAGTTCAAGTTTTTCATTACTCCGGTTACTGTCAAAAACATCAGCCAAAAGGGTTGCGTTTTACTTTGGACAGTATGAGACTGAGTTATCCGGTTTAAATAAAGGAGTAACTGTTGCATCTACACCAAAGAGTACAGATTTAAGGGTAGACAAGCATTTATGTTTATGAGTTGTATCAGAAATGGTTTCTTTTATGGTTAAATTGTATACCTTTTCAGTTGAGGCATAAACTCTCTGAGCAAAAGCTCTAAGCTGAGTACAGTTATTGCAGGTTAAATCTGATCTTTTATCCTTTCAAAGATTATATGCCTCCTACTTCTCCAAATAAGTACACCTACAATCATCAGTGAACCACGGATTGTCCTTCACTCGGAACCTTAGCACACGAGAATGGATACGCCTATTAATTATGTTGTCTAGATTCTCATTCAAAGGGACAACAGGATCAACACTACAATATAATTATGACCAATTCAAGCACAAAAGATCATACAAAATCTCATTCCAGCCATCTTTGTATT
>NC_090732.1:47694151-47696651 GCF_036898095.1 Palaemon carinicauda | reverse complement strand
AGTTATTGCATTACTCAGCGTCCTCCTTCTCCCTTTATTAATGACATCGTGATTTATCTCATTTTTGTAATTGTCATATTATGAAGTCCATGTCTACGTGTGAGTTTTCTTGTCTTAAAAAAGAGTACCTCCAATGAAAAGATTGTTTGCTGTACAGAAACTTATGAAGTGTGCTCCATTTTCATGTGCAGCTTCACCAAATCTCTCGACAACCATCACATTCTCTAGCCCTCGATTATTTCTTCCAACTTTCCCATTGAAGTCGCTAATCACAATTTTTATATCTCTCTCATGGATCTCAACTATTACCCTCTAAAGTTCTCTATAGTATTCATATTTGCTTTCTTCAGGGTAATCATTTGTTTGGGGAATAACAAACTATAATACTCATATTGCACTGTTTTCATTTGAACTTTGCTACTAACAATCTATTATTTACAGCTCTCCACTCCCTTTAATGTCTTTTCTAGTCTTGGTGCCATCATCATTCCTACCCCTTCTCTTCCAACTAAATCTAATTTTCCAGAGTAGATATATATATCTATATATTGCCTTGGTCTAAAGTTTATTTACCAATCCCCTCACAACGTGTTTCACTTAGGGCCAAGATATCAAAACTATATTTCATAAATTCACTCTCCACTTGCTGTAACTTCCCAACCTGATTCTTGCTTCCAACATTCCAGTAACGTATTTTATATCTTACTTTAGTAATAATAAACCGGGAGATTCTTAGCACCGCACTATGCCGTGACAAGGGGCCATTCTGTCATCTTCTCGTTCCAAATCTGACTGAATCCATAGAGGATTCATTGGTTGGATACATCAAACGATAGCCAGTTCCTTGTGATGTGCAGGGCCTATCTAACTAAGGCAAGTGACCCCTGCCAATCCATACGAATTTGAGTAAGATCAACCATCAAGCATCAGGAGTAAAAGCAGAAGAGACAGTTTGTCCATTGCCTTCAACACAATCCGTCAACCTGCTACCAGTGACTACATCGAGATATAGGGGGGCGTTTCCTCCAAACATGAAAGCTCTCATTACTCAAGCAAGTTGCTCACCCGCTTATACTAGTATAACCGGTGGCAAACATAGGGTGCTAAGATATACCGTCTAGTATGGTAATATATCGCCTATCATAGTAATATACAGTCTAGCACGGTACATACCGCCTAGCACAGTAATATACTGCCTAGCATGATATATATATATATATATATATATATATATATATACATATATATATATATATATATATATATATATATATATATATATATATATATATATATATATATATATATATGTATATATATATATATATATATATATATATATATATATATATATATCCATATTTATCTATCTATATATATATATATATATATATATATATATCCATATTTATCTATATATATATATATATATATATATATATATATATATATATATCTATATATATATATATATATATATATATATATATATATATATATATTTATATATATATATATCCATATTTATCTATCTATCTATATATATATATATATATATATATATATATATATATATATATGTGTGTGTGTGTGTGTGTGTGTATATATATGTATATATATGAAAATATATATAAATGTATATGAATTCATATATATAATATATATATATATATATATATATATACACACATATATATATATATATATATGTATATATACAGTATATATATATATATATATATATATATATATATATATATATATATATATATATATTTATATATATATATATATATATATATATATATATATATATATATATATATACCTATATATACACCTATATATATATATATATATATATATATATATATATATATATATATATATATATATATATATATATATATATATATATATATATATATCAAAAGAACATTATATTTACTTCACGTGGAAAAAATAGACAAAGTGATTTTTTTATAATATTAAGTGTTCCTTTACAGCCTGGACTCGAACCTATACTTTTATTACAATCTCCAATGCTGTACAAATATCTCTTGAGTATGGTCGGGGAATTTGAATAACTGGCCTCGATTTTAGAGCTGCCTTTTACCATGTTAATCATGAGGCCCTTGTTTCCAAATACAAACAAGTGGAGACAGTGGTTCTCTTCTTTGTATAATTTCCGAATTTTCAAATCCTAGATTGCAAAGAGTAGGTGTTGATGTATATCACAAGATAGGCAATTGAATTATGTACGCTCTAGGCTTAGTTCCTTACAAGTCTGATAAAAATGTTGCACTTGTCCTTTGACCCAATCACTCTCAAATAATAAGATAGTCAATTGAATCATGCAAATTTTGGCATAGTTCATGCAAATCGGCTAAAAATTGACGATGCCATAGCAAAAAGACGTTTTTGAGTTATGCAACTGGAAAACACATCAACAAGCTTACAAAATACACATTTTTCAGAACATAATCGTCGCAACGAAGTT
>NC_090732.1:47669151-47676651 GCF_036898095.1 Palaemon carinicauda | reverse complement strand
TATTTTCACGAATCTTTTGGATTTTGTTGGATGCATTATTACTTGTGTTATGTCATCTGCATGGGCATAATTTATAGCATATTCGGGGGTTGTTGATATATCTGCTGTGTAGATTATAAAAAGTGTTGGGATAGTATGCCCCCCGTGGTACCCCACTTTTTATAAACATTGATTTTCCCAGTTTCCTATCTCTACTACGTATCTTGACAGTTTTGTTTTTTATGTAGCTTGAGAGGAGTTTTTCCATTATTATTGGTAGTTCTAATTGGAGTATATTATATATGAGGCTATCATGCCATACTTTGTCAAATGCCTTTGAGGTATCTCTGCAGATGATATTGCATTGGTGTTTTTTATTTAGTTGGTTCGTGGCTATTGTTTCGTAAATTGCCATGAGGGCGGTTTCAGTGATTCTGCTTGTTCTTAAACCGTGTTGGTGTTTGTAGAATTTGTTGTTATTTTCTAGGAATCTCCTAAGTCTTGCGTTTATGATTTTTTCAAAGACTTTTCCCGGCACTTCCAGCAAAGTGATTGGCCTTCTGTTTGCTGGCACTTTTGGGTCTTCCCCTGGTGTTTGGGGGAAGTATGAGTGTTCCTTCTTTGTTTGGTTTTGGGTAATATGCCATTGAGAGTGTAAGGTTTGATGTGTGGTGGAGCCTTCTCAATGCCACCATTGGTAGTTTTGATAGTATTAACTTGTTCATACCGCATTTAATTGGTGCTTTGTGTTTAAATGCTTTTACTGCTTGCATTATCTCGTGCATTTTTATGTCTGCTATTAAGCAGTTTTCCTCATCAAGTCTTTGCAGATCTGGATTTTGGTAGGGGATTGTTCTTTCCCTATTTTCTTGTAGGAAGTTAAGGACTTCTGTTTCTGTGTCTCTGTCAAAATGTGCGTTTTCTTCTGTAATTTCGAATGTAGTTGCCCATGTTTTGGTTAGTAATTTAATTGGTTCCTCTGTATTATCTACTTTATCACCATTACTATTCATTAAGTATGGTGTTTCTATTTTATGTTTTCCCAGTAATCATTTTAGTTTTTTTGGGTCATTGTACGTTTGTTCTAATTTAATAATCGTGTTGTTCCAGTTTTCTCTGTTTAATCTGTCTCATTCTTCAATTATTTAATTTTGAATGTGTCTATTTATGGTTTATGTTACCCTTATCTACCCGTATGTGTTTAATTGTAGGTAATTTAATGGTTGGGTTAGTAGTTTCAAGCAGTCGTTATCTGGGGTATGTTTATGGTATGGTATTCTCTTTATTAAAGAGACTGTTTCTATTGTTTCTGAGATGTTAGACATCCATTTATTTATTGCTAAGTTTATTGTGTTTTCTGATTTGACTTCATTGTTGTTTAGATCTATTTCTTGTTCCTGTGTGACTATTTTCCTAGTTACTGTATCTTTAAAGATTTCCTGGTTAGCTTATTTTAATGTTTCGTCTGTCTTTTAGTTCTTTGACTATTGGTTTGGTTGAGAGTTTTATCATAATTGGAATATGATCAGATGTTGTAATTGGACCTGGTGTTATGTTATAATTTAGGTGTGCTCTGTTGTTTTTAACTGTTATGTCAGGTCTGCTGGCGTATTGTTTATCTAGTTTGTTTGTCATTGTGTTGAACATTTGCCCTATGTGTGTTAGGAGACTATTGCTTTTGTGTTATTTTAATGCATTTCCTATTGCGTTTGTCTCTAGGTGTCCTATGAAGGGGTGTCTTGCATTTAAGTCTCCTATTATGTACGTGGGAATGCTGCTGTGTATAAGCGGGGATAAATCATTCATTCTTCTGGGTGGTTGATATATAGGGCTAATGTTTATTAGACATTTCATGGTTTGTATTTGTACTGTTAGCATGTCTGAGTCGTAGGTACCTATTAGTTTGTGTTTAATGGAGGTTTTGATTGCTATACTTCCATGTAACCTTTGCTTGGTTACTGCCTAAGAGCGTGATTGCTCTTTTCCTGTCTTTGGATTTTTTGGGGCATGTGTGTTGTTCCTTGAAGACATAAAGCTGTATGTTCAGTTCCTCATGATATACTTCTCTCTTCCTTTCTTTCTCTTTAGCCTTCCTTTTATAGCTCACCTTCGTTTGTTCAACATTGGGGATTGCTGTTACTTTTGGAATTACCTTGGGGATTTCCTTTTGTTCTTCCTCAATTTCATCCTTAATTTCTGTCTTCTTCCTCATCAGATCCTATCTCCTCGTCAGATCCCACTGCTGTATTTTCTAGGGGTGTTTCGGGGTTTTTCTTTGCCAGCTGTGGGAAGGTTATTCCTAAGTGGGCAAGGGCTGCTTTATTGCTTTCTGCCATTCTTTTAGGTAATTTTACTTTTGGGAGGCCATTTATTTCGTATATCTCATCAATGGTTACTTGAAATAAGCTTTGGTCTTTAGCTTTCTGAATGTGGGCGCTAATAAGAGTTGTGTAAATGGTCATGATTGCATTCATAGGTTGGCCTAGTGTAGGGTTTGTTGTTCCATTTTTTTTTTTTTTTTTTTGGGGGGGGGGGCTTAATTGTTTGGGCAGCAATGTTTGCATAAGTCTGCCCTGTCGGTTGAGTCTTGGCCTTTTCTCTTCGTTTTTTCAATTTCCTCTTGGATTATGTTTTTTGGTTTGTTTTTCTGATAGGGCAGGAGGCTTGCAGGGTTTTGTAAGGGCCGCTGCAGTTTATGCAGTTTGGGGTTTTATTGCATGTTGTATATCTGTGTCCTTCCTCAGCACAATTGGTACAGAGGGTGTTCTTTTCATTGGGGCATTCTTTTGTTGAATGGTTACATTTAAAACATTTGTAACAAAGGGTTATTTCCACAAAGATCTCTTTTTCTACTATGTCGGGGTAGGAGGGAATTGATTGGTTGCACACTAAGATACTATCTTTAAGTATCTTTTTTTGTCATGTTGACATTTTCAACTCTCAATTTTATTACTGGCATCCTGCCCCATTTAAGTTTTAAGAGGCTTGTGACCTTTAGACCTGGCGAGACATCAGTCTCTTACTAGCGAGTTTTCCCCGACTTCCGGCTCACCAGGTGACACAATTGATAGCTTTTAATTCGAATTACTCCTAATGAGTAAATATAGATGAAAATCAACAAAATATCGGGCTCAAATAGAAATAAATTTCTACCTCATATATATATATATATATATATATATATATATATATATATATATATATATATACAGTATATATATATATATATATATATATATATATATATATATATATATATATATATATATATATACCTCAAAGGTCTGTATAGCTAATCTGTGAAATTACGCTGCTATATGAATAATGATTTTGAGTTGCCGGTAAGAGATAAGCTATGAATAACTTTTTCAATTTAACAGATGTAGCCTGCTGAGAAAAGAAATATTTGATAAGATGACCCAGCGGTTAAAGCATAGATTACTTAAAATGTCTAAGGCAATAGCTTCTCACTTTTTCTTACCCATATCATCATAAGTAATAGATGATGTAAGTGAATCGAATACATATAAAATGTGATTTCATAAAGAATGACAGCGAGTTAAGAGACCTCAGGGGCAATATCATATTTGATAAAGGGAAGATAGGTGGTTAAGTTCGTGTATGATTTCCTAACAGTCATTTCAGAAACCTAAGATATGTTTATGATGATGAATTTTGTTTGGTTGCATATACGAAGTAGGACCTCCTCGGTGGATATCTGTGTCGATATGCGAAATCAAATGTGAAATAAAAAGAAAATACAGAATTCATTGTAGCTCCAAACTTTAGAATAGTATATAAAATATAATGATTATCCTGCCTTCGGCTCTGATTGGCTTAGCATTTTTGGAAATCTCAAGCGTATCTAATAAAAATACTGCTTTTGCTCTCTCTCCAGTATGAGTCTCTCGCCAAACTATCCCACTGTTTACATTGATTCCTCTATAGTCCCATTTAAAAGAGAAAAACCAAACAGATTTTTTTTTCTTTTTTTTTTTTTGCTCATCTAAACGGCAATAAAAACTCCTGCCCGTCTTCTTGACATATCTCCTATCATTGATATATTTCTTTTAATTGCAAGGAAATTAAAAAAAAATTCTCGTTGGCCAGTTTACATTTAAGATAATAGTCACGCTCAAAAATATCATTAATATGTCGGGGAAAAGAAGAGAAGTTTCCTGGTTGTTTCGGAAGCCTGCGAAGTATTTTTAAATACTTGAATCATAAAATTTGTCTTACAATTATCACGAGAGAATTTGGGGAGTGCAATGTCAATAGTGCAATGGAAGTAGAAGAGGTTTTCAATAGAGTTTCTTTTTGTGAAACTTCATTTGCAATATAATTTTGATTTAAAGAATGATAACACAGCACATTTTCCTGCAACCACCAGTGTTGACCAAGGAGATCGCAATTCCAATTTGTAAATGGAGAACAATTATTATCTAAATCAGTATCATCCACTTCGCCTGTCCTCTTGGATTATAATCCTATTTTGTCATCTCGGATTATAATCCTACTTTACAAAATTCTCTAAGAAATAAACAATGTTCTCATTTTGTGGAATTCATGGCTAATTTTCCCATGCCTCATGAGTAATGTTTAAAAAAAAAAATAGTTCTTCTGTTTGCATAATTCCAAATATACGTAAATTATTATAAAACAAGCAGTAAAGTCATTATTTTTCTAAAATTTTCAAATATCAATTACCTGAGAGAAGTTATGTTTCAATGACCCCAGCCACTTTTTCTCTTAACTAAGCGGAGAAAATGGACATAACCAAAAATTGGATTTTGATCCCCGAGGCCCGTGTTGAAAGAAAAAAGCAAACCTAATTTTCTACCGTAGATTTTCATCCTCTACATAACATAAAATCTAGCTAAAGAGAAAAGTAATGAATATATAAAGCCTTTTTAATCTTTTATCTTAATTGTTCCCCTAAAATATAATAGCTGCTATAAATGGTATACAATTAAGGTTAAATATACCTGGAAATCTCTTCTAAGTAATATGCCTAGCTGATAACTTTCTATTATTCTTAGGCTTATAAACAAGCATCATCTATTCCCATTCCAACGGAATACGAAGGACATCTCTAACGTCCAATGTCCTTCAGAAATGATACAATCATCGCAACTTTGTCCAAGATATGTCCTTATGTTACTTTGTAAAGACCGTGATGTGTACATAAGTTTCCAAAGTATGTACAGTTGTCACAAAGATATCATCACGGTCACTCCACTGTGTGGATTTTGTTCCTGACACCGTCATTCCTTCCATTCTGCATGGATCCTTTGTGGTCCTAAGATCTATATTCTTAGAAGAAACTGAATATTTTTTCATGAAAACCTTTTTTTCTGAAAATTATTTCAGTGATCATTGCTGATTAATAAATTGGTTTTTTATTACCTATGTCATCCATATAATTCATAGTCAAATTTACCTTCCCTTTCAAATAGTAATGTCAGCAATGATAACTGTTCGACCAGAATCACTGTGGAGGTATTTCCCATTATCGATGCTAAAACCTCATCAGTCTCGAAGGCCTTAACCAGTGGTGACTCTCTATTGTTTCCGAGAGACAAGGGAATTTGCCATGACACAGATATGCACACCAATATCCCGCGGAATCCATTTGCATATAGATTGATACAGTCCCCAAGCCTTCTCTGCTCGACCAAAGATCAAGATGGACCAATCCCTCATTAGCCACTAGGGAAAGATTAAAGAGAAGGTTTAAGGAAATATGAATATTCATTCCCATCAAGAAAAATCTATTCTTTTTATTATCTTCGAGAAAGTCAATTTGACCTCAGAGACCAGTCATTATTTTTTTATGAAAAAAAAAAAAAAAAAAAAAACTAAGTGATTCTGCAATTGCCTAAGGAAATTTTAGGAATAAGATTTTATGTTTTGCTGCCACTGATTTTATTGACTGAAGGTATATTTTTACTAAATGACACACTAGTATAAGGTCATTTATGCTCAACTATATCGTCTACAAGGGTATTATTTACTGCTCAAAATCTAAGTTTGTCATAACAAAATTTCTCAAGGTATAACTGTTAATGACATAAAATTTCGAATAACTTCTGTGATCAACGCCACCTCAAATCCTTTTCCCATTTCCCACTTTAAAATTATCCTTCCATTGTATTTGGATTTTTAAGATAAAAAAAAATGAAAATTACCTTCTAACCCAAAACAATTTTCATGTAACCTAAAACTCCTTAAAACTAGACACCTTTTATATGAATCTCTAATTTATTTTCATCCTTTTTATAGCCGTTTCTCCCACCTTCTAGAATAATCTTATATTTCGAATCTCTTGCCTCAATACAGTTCAGTCAACGTTAAATCGTATTGTCAATATCTGCCATTCTTGTTTTTTTCTGTAAATGTTTCTGCCGTCTTTTAAACGTTTTTCCACTACTGTTCACTTTAATTGGTAGAGCCAAGTCTCACTGGACACGACACAATACCTACTATAATCCCTTTATGCTATATTGGGACTTAGGATGAAGCTGCCAAAGGAATAAGAAAAAAAATGTATATACCCAATCTTGAACTCTGCATAGATTAGTGAATGTGTATGGAGAACTGAAGTAACCTCATAGTTGAACGTGATATCGCAATACAAAAACTAATGAGAGCTTCAGACAACCGCACCCAAAATAACTTGATGAAATTTAAACGATATAGCCCTTTAATAGTGATCGGCTGTATTATTTTTTTTTCTATCCTTTCTTTTCTCTGTTTCTGGTTGATTTATATGATTCCACTGAATTTCTGTGTCAAGTGTGGTTCTTTTGAACTAATAGTATGACCACACTCTTTTTTTGGTTTTGTTGATACTAGGCAAGGTTTTACAAGAGTATCACATTTCGAATATCCACTACCATTAATATTAAAATGATCTTCAGTTGAATGGTTTGATAATAGGTTGTGTTGAATCATAGATTGCTGCTAACTGAAAATTATTATTGATACTCTCGTATTGAAAGAAAATAATAGCAAAATTGTACATTGCATCATGTCTTTTAAATTAAGATGACTGATTGCTTTTCGGTTATGTATTATTTGGTAAGGGACTCTCCGATATATGATTTAGCATCAAATTACCTGTTCACTTAGGTAAACTGAATCATTTGAAGATGATTCTACTTTCAAGGTGGAAGGATAATTAAAAAAATATATATTATTTTCTTATGATAGTATTAGAGTAACAATACAAAATAATTATTAATAGAAAGACTTTAGTTTTGCAGTGTATGTTCAGCAAGTCACGCAAATATCAATAGAGAAACATTTTCTTCTACATAGCAACCATCATCGAGCTCCACGATAAAAGCCCCGTTTAAGTAACAAACTAATTTCAGCTCTACCATCATTATGTTTTTATATTGTCTACCTTTATGACAATTTCAGCATTATTGACATAAACCATTGAATATACAAATGCAATTATCAATCTTATGTGACCCATTGGAGGCCTATAAATATTTGAGCTGTCTCTGAATGAAG
>NC_090732.1:47634151-47636651 GCF_036898095.1 Palaemon carinicauda | reverse complement strand
AGAAGACGACTGTTAGAATTAACTATATACTTAGTACTGCGTACAAGATGGCACCAGATAAAAAGATCTAAATGCATTGGATTACCTGAATTATAAAATATCTTATGCAACATGCAGAAGAAATACCTGAATGATGGTGTAGAAAATTAAAATCAAGTTCAAGAATAAAAAAAAAAATCATCCTACAAATTAAGATGAGGATCAAAAAACAAGACCAAAGAAGCGAACAATATTCAAAGAAAGATAGAATGAGAGAATTCATACATTTTGCCAAGGATACCACACGGAATAGTAAAAGAGTAGCAGATGCAATGTTAAGTTTTAATGGGTAGTATTGGGTATGATATGAACAGCGGTAGAAAGAGAAAGAGAAAAAAAAGAGTATTTTGCAAACAAACATATGATGCAAGAGAGATCAAAGGTCTTAACTGGGTTATGGTATATGGTGAAAAATATAATATTAGTTTTTGCAAGCAATAATATATGAGTATTTAGGTAAATTGATAATGAATAATGCCTAACAGTTCATGTACTGGGATTTTGATATTCTTTCTCCACATACCGAACCGTTAATTTTGAAAGAAGAGATATCTAAAAATATTGGCATACTTATTGCCCAGTATAATGAAAACGTTATCATACAACTGCTGACACTAGCTGATAAACAAACAATGGCACTAATATGTAGGCAGGTATTGGGATATCTAAACATCAATCTTAACATCACGAATAGTTGAGCTCCTTTCACTACAAATCAAACCCGAAAATCCCTGACAGCATAGTCTATAAATAAAACAACAAAGCCTTAAAACAGCATGCGTATTTTGCATCCGGAAACGGAATACTAAAAACGTAATTCGGTGATGAAACTGTCTGATAATTCACTGAAATTGCAGTTTACCTTTCTCATAAGAATAGCTCCACTCACGACACTGGTTTCATTAATATAGTAACAATAGAAATAACGATTATTCAACTTCAGAAGCAATAATCACTGTAATAATGTTTAAAAAGCTTTATATTAAAAAAAAAAAAAACCTAATCGCTGCCGCTAAGAACAGGGAATCATATTTGGTGAATAAATATAAGGAGAATAAACAATATAGGCGTATCTTGATCCTTCTGCATTGTGTGGCTTAAACAGATTTAATTTTTCCTTTGATTTTCATATTCCTCGATTGGAAAGAGTTAAATCTAATTTAATGGGATCTTTGGACTTCTATCTACCTTGTCAAGAGATGAGTAAACCACCTTGTTTTGGCCACTCAATCTTGGTTTGGGGACTGTGAAGGTTTTGCTTCCCATACAAGAAGGAAGATCAAAGATTTTGGTGTCCTTTCTTTTAATTGTTATAACTGGACAAAAAAAGAATATCCACTATTATTCTTAAGAATTGACTTCATTCTGAATACAATAGATGATAAACAGATGAAGTAATAAATATCTTATCAATGTACAGGTGCTGGATAATTGACTATTCACAGACATAATAACTGACAATGGTAGAAGAGCCATATTTTTCTACTAATAACAACGATCTCGTAATCATATTTTTTTTTTCCTGCAGCCTGTGCGCTGTATACACTAGAGTTCCCTTCTCAAATCTTATTTTCACCAAAGGATCCAATAAGCTGTTTATTCCTCCATCCGCAATCATGAAAATGTTTACTTACCCTTTCCTCTTCTCATTCAATTATGAATCGCATTCTACATTTTTGCATTTTCTCAGTCTGAACATTGAAAATTTTGCCCGATTCATCCTTCCATTAAAGATTCAATATCTCGTGTATACTGATATCATCTTTTCACTATTCATATTTAGTTCTTTCAAAGCCTTTCTTTCCTTTATCCTAGCACATACGCCGTGACTTTTTCACATACTTCTTACACTCGTGCGAATATTTGCAAATTTTGTTTCTGGAATCATGGAACACATTATCATCTATTGAATAAAATAAATGGTGTACACCAAAATTTTGTGAATAACGAAGAAAAATAAAACAGTATTAATGATGATGCTATGCTCATAATACAAAAAATACTTCACAGCCAAAAAAAAAAAAAAAAAAAAAAAAAGGAAGAACAAAAATAAAAAAAAAATAAAAAAAAAAATAATAAGCGTTTCAAATCAATAAAGGCCTTATATAAAAACAATCCAGTACAAATTAAGGGCAGGGTGCTTTTTGGCAGTTTTTTTTTTTTTTTTTTTTTTTTTTTTTTTTTGGCCCAGTAATTCTGGCGCCGGGTGTTTGGACGACGAGTATTTTTGGCTCTTATACTTTTTGGCCCACCACAATTTGTCATCCAAATTAAGTTTAAGGCAGAGTAAACGGATTAGGTTAACTAGAATGAAAACTCGAATCTTTTATTCGTGTCAAAAACACATACAAAAGAATACAATAATAAGTAAAACTCAGTAAATCATATATACGAAAGCATATTATAATAACGAAATTAAGTAAAACATAAATACAAAAGAATAAAATAATGATGATTAAAA
>NC_090732.1:47614151-47626651 GCF_036898095.1 Palaemon carinicauda | reverse complement strand
ATCGTCTCATGAATTATGAGTCATGATACATTGGAAATGTTATTTGACATTTTTCTGAAGCTATGTTGAAGCTTTAAAAGATGTGGTGAGAATATTAAAATTTCCAACTAAAAACATGGTGTTGGTAACAGATTAGATAGCATATACACTTATTACGCATAATCTCCCATTCTGCTTCCTACAGATGAAACGAAAATACATGATATATCTCTCAGGTTAAATTGCAGAGTGACGTGCAAAAAAAACCCTATTTTTCAACTACTTATTGTATGCTCAAGTGAATTTGATTATGGGATTTTCTCTCTTGAGTTACATGTAAACGATATACTTTAAAAGTTACTCTTTCTTGGGCACCTTGTTAATGTGCTTGTTTATTTGGGTGATTGAGAGATGCTTAATTCATTTGATACTGCAACGGTTTTAATGGTTATTTTTTTCACAATAGAACTAAAACACAACTGCCTTCCTTATCAGGTTGAAATATTAGTTATAAGGTAATTTAAAAGTTTCCTTTCTGGCATTCTAAACAATTCTTATACTTTACTGAATATGATTCATGGGTTTTCATTGGGTATCCAGTCTGGTTTATTATCTATAATTGTACATTGTATTTTCCTTTTGACATTTATTTTTAAACACATGCGAATAAAAAAAAAAAAACAATAAAGATCAGAAATGTAATTAACTATACTTGATTATCAAGAACATTAAATATCTGTAAATATTAATAATTTCTTTTGTCTTCATCATATTTATATCGTTTGAAAGTCTCACTTCTTGGATTTAAACTTTCTTACACTGGTAGTCGCTCGATCAATACGCCACTGATCTTACAATCAACGATGGTAAACAATTTTGTGTGAGGTCAGCACACAGGCCAGTGAGCTCTCCGGCATATTAGTGCTGTCAATAAACGATCCCCTTGTTTCTGTTTGGATAGCGTCGTGAGTCAGGTAAAGATTCGTTTCGTGCTTTTTCTTTCTTTCTTTTATATATATATATATATATATATATATATATATATATATATATATATATATATATATATATATATATATATATATATATATAATATATATATATATATATATATATATATATATATATATATATATATATATATATATATATATATATATATATATATATATAACGGATTTTGAGCGAAGCGAAAAATCTATTTTTGGGTGAGATGGCCAGGTCGTCCTGATGGAAGTTCCTATAGGGTAGCTTCCTAGGGTATATTACAACTACGGCGATATTCCCAGAGAATTTACCTTAAGGTACCAGAATTCTAACTCCTGGAGCGAGTATCCCTCGTGAAAGGGATATCGCGACATATCAGAGGACGTATTCTAGACACGTCACATGGCAATCTACATCCTGGACAGAGATTTCGTCTCGTAGGAGGTGATTGACGAGATACGAATTCGGGAAAGAAAAAGGGGGAGCCGCTCCCAAGGCTTCCCTATCCCCCGATTCGTATGCGTGCCTGGTGCCAATCCTGGCGCCATCTGTATTCCTTGTAGCGTACACGAGGTGCTACAGATACTGTATGTAGGGAGGGGTCCTACAGCCCTTTCTTAGAAAGGCAAGGGCGGGTCCATCAGGACGACATGGCCATCTCACCCAAAAATAGATTTTTCGCTTCGCTCAAAATCCGTTTTTTGGGCTCAAGCCATGTCGTCCTGATGGAAGTGTACCAGAGCATTACTGTATCTGTGGATTCTCAGAACGTGCCGTACTCCCCGGAGGTAATTTTTTCCCGGTCGACTAGACCTAGAGACCTAAGATGTTACCGTTATACATCTTTTCAACTAAACATAAACTATGTTAGAGCTTCCTGCCCCCTACAGGGAAGAGTCCTACTAGACTCTGGAAAAGTCTCGAAGAGTACATATATCTATGTATGAATACCAGGCAAGCTAATATAGTGGTCTCGCCCTATATTAAGTAAAGCATAGTTTGTAAAGGACCACTGCGTCAATATGAAATATCGACCAGTTTTCCGCACAATACTTGTATTGGACAAAGGTTTTATATCCGCATAGGAGGAAAACCAATGCAACATAGCTTGCATAAAGGAACAATTCTATTAGAATTATCCCAGATAAGGTACATAGAATGAATGCTCAATTATACCAATAAATTGACACAGGTGAAGGAGACGCAAGGTACTCAAGAACCAGATTATTGACAGGCAATAAATAGACAGGTTAACCACAATTATATATATATATATATATATATATATATATATATATATATATATATATATATATATATATATATATATATATATATATATATAAGAAGAGGATAACCTAAAACTTAAAGCATAAGTATGATAGTAAACAGAGCTTGTTTGTCTGAAAGAAAAAACATTAGATGCCACTTTCAAGATACCGAGGTATCAAAGTCATAAAAGCCTGTATTACAAATCAATGACATTAGCGTTAGAAACGCTCGGCACACATGTCTGCACTTATGCTAGGTTCACCTTCGGAAATGGAACAGTCTGGATGGGCAACACAGTGCCCTCACTTAGTTTGTAGTACAGTATGTAACTACACACTCACCCTGGAATTAATCGTCCCAATTAAGACCACTGTTCCTCGCAGAGTTAAACAGTAGGGTTAACACCGCGACCCACTGCTACCACAGATCTCTTTTAGTTCCTCTACTTGCTTTGCATAGTGGCGAAAGAACACTCTGGAAGACTTCCAGCCAGTATATGAACGGAGATGTTCAAGATCCATACAATTAAAGAAATTTAAGAATGAGGCAACTTTCCTCGGATCGTGACCTGCGGGTGTATTGTCAGGATCCGCTCTGCGAATAAAATATGTTGATTCAGAGATAAATTTGAGCCTGATGTTTCTCCCCTGAATAGTTGACCACCCTTGAAGTCTGAAGTTCTATGAAGATAGACCTTTAGGCATTCTACTGGACATAGAGATGCATCTTCTTTCAGAGGGCAGATTCTCCAGGGACCCCACCTGTTGGTGGGTAACTCATTCTTGGCGAGAAACGTAGGATCCGGAAACAGGTTCAGTTCTTCCCCATCCAGGAACTGAACACGACCTGCCTCTCTCGAGAGGCTACAATCTCACTGACCCTGGCCCCGGACGCGAGTGCAAAATAGGAAAATAACTTTTTGTGTCAAATCCTTTAACGCACACTCTTCATTGCTCAACAGAGAAGCGAAATGAAGAACTTGTCTAAAGACCATGAAATGGGCTTTGGAGGTGCTGAAGGTCTGAGCCTAGCACAGGCTTTCGGGACTTTATTAAAGATCTCGTTACCTAGGTCGACCTGGAAGGCATATAGAATGGGTCTTGTCAAAGCAGACTTACACGCTGAAATCGTGTTCGCTGCCAACCCTTGACCATGGAGGTGGGGAAAAAAGATAAGCAGAAGTCTGTCAAGATCTCCTGCGGAATCTTCGCCTTGACAAAAGGCCACCCATTTTCTCCAAGATGACTCATATTGCCTTCTAGTAGATTTGCACTTATATTCCTCAAGGAAGTTTATACTGGCTTTCGAAATCCCGAAACGCTTTCTCACCGCTAGGGAGAGAAAATCATGAACTGCAGGGTCCGGGTTTTCTGTAATGAAGCGCAGACAGTTGACTTCTGGACTCGCCGGGTCAGAACTGGATCTGGTAGTGGTACAAACTTCAGCTACAGTTCCAATGCCAGGAGGAACCACACGCTGTTCGGCCACTTGTGGGCCACTATTGCCGCTACCCTTTGAAGGATCTCAGTTTGTTGAGGACCCTCAACAGAAGGTTGTGAGGAGGGAACAGATAAATCTTGGACCATCTGTTCCAGTCGAGGGACATCGCGTCCACTGCTTCCGCTAAGGGGTCCTCGTACGGGGCACGTACAGGGGCAACTTCTTGTTGTCTTTCGTCGCAAAGAGGTCTATCTGCAGTTCTGGGACTGATTCAGAATGAAGGAGAATGATCCTGCGTCTAAGGACCATTCCGACTCTATCGGTGTGAACCTGGATAGAGCGTCCGCTGTCACATTGCGGACTCCTTGAAGGTGAACTGCTGACAGGTACCACTTCTTCTTTTCCGCCAATCGGAAGACGGCCAACATCACCTGGTTGAGAGGTGGTGACCTCGATCCTTGTGGATTCAAGTATCTCACAACTACCTCGCTGTCTATCACCACCTTATGTGGATCGTGTGACGCGGGGAGACTTTCTTTAAGGTAAGGAGCAATGCCCTAGCTTCTAGAAAGTTTTATGTGAAAGGTCTTGAATAGCCTGGACCAAGTCCCCTGGACTTTTTTCCGATGAGAGTGACCTCCCCATCCCTCCTTCGAGGCATCTGAGTGAATCGTCACCGACGGGGGAGGTAGCTGAAGAAGAACCGACTTCTTTAGATGTCTGGCTTGGGACCAAGGCCTGAGAAGAGTACTTAGCCGAAGCGGCTGGTCTTCTCAGATCTCTTCACGCGTTTGATGCATAACTTCTCCAAACTCCGATTGCATCCTTTAGCTGTGCTCTTAGCACTGGGTCTGTCACCGAAGCAAACTGGAGAGAGCGCAGTACTCTCTCCTGCTCGTGTCTTGATATCCTTTCGGAATCTTGAAGTCTCTTGACAGAACCCGCTATCTCCTTCCTTTTCTTCGCCGGGGTGGAGAAACGGTGTGACAAAAGGTCCCAGTGGATCTTAGCCACTGGAACTTTTGAGATGGAGAAAGTCAAGACTTTTTCTGTTGATCTTGAAGCCTAGGTACTCTAGGAACTGGATCACTTGACTGGAAGCTTGCAAGCATTCTGTCTCGGATGCTGCCCACACCAACCAGTCGTCCAGGTAGGCTACTACCTGAATTCCCTTTAGGCGAAATTGTTTGAGAGCTACGCTCGCAAGCTTCGTAAAAATCCTTGGGGCTATGTTTAGCCCGAATGGCATAGCTCCGAAGGCGTATAGTCTTCGTTGTAGCCTGAACCCTAGGTAGGGGGAGAGTCGATGGCTAATTGGAATGTGCCAGTAGGTGTCTGACAAGTCTATAGAGACGGAATATGCCCTCTTGGGCAGTAAGGTCCTTATGTGTTGCAGTGTTAGCATTTTGAATTTGCAATTCACTATAAACTTGTTAAGTGGCAACAAGTCCAGAATGACTCTGAGCTTTTCCGAGTCTTTCTTGGGAACACAAAACAGCCTCCCTTAGAAATTGATGGGCTTCACCCTTTTTCTCCAACAGTTCTTGAACGTACTCCTCCATAACGGAGGTGGAGTGTTGGAAAAACCGAAGGTACGGGGGTGGAGTGCTGTACCAGCTCCCGCCCAGTCCATTCTTGAGTAGGCTGTGGGCCCAGGGATCGAAGGTCCACCGATCCCGAAATTTCAGAAGTCTCCCTCCTACCGGTATCACCTCACTTGGACTGCCATCCTGAGGTCTTGCCTTCCTGACCACGACCACCCCTGAATCCCCTTCCCCTTGAGGGGCGTCTAGACGAGCCTCTGGCTGCTCCTCTAGGCTTTGCTCGAAAGGAAGTAGACTGCCCTTCGAACGCTGGGGTGAATGCCGTGGACTGTGTCGACACGGCCTGGGGTACCCACTGAAAGGTGGTCGGGGTTTGTGCCACGATCTGGGGCACTGGGGGCAATGGCAATTGCAGTTGCTGTTGCTGTCTAAGAGGCTTGGCTGGCCGAGACGGTAGCCTAGTCCTCATAGTCTTCCTCTTTGGTTGAGGACCCTCATCCGGGGAAGACTTTCTTTTGATAGCCAGGCCCCACTTCTGGAGAAGGTTTCTATTCTCCAAGGCGGCTTTATCAACAACTTCTTTGACCAAGTCGGTAGGGAAAAAGGTCTTTTTCCCAAATGTTGGAGGAGATTAGTTTCTTTAGCTCGTGCCTCACCGTAGCCGAGGTAAACACGAACTCCCTACAAGCTCTCCTTGCCTTGACGAAGCCATAAAGGTCCTTCGTCACTGTGGCCAGATGAGGCTTGGCCACTACCATGAACATTTCATGGACCTTGGGGTCACTTGCCATTGTCTCGAGAGTAGTCTGAAGAGACATTGAGGCAGTCAGTCTTTCTTTTGTATCGAACTCACTTCGCAAAAGAAAGTCAGACAGCTTAGGGAGGTCCTTGCCGAACTGACGTCCGGCAATATCAGCCTCCAACTTTCCCACTGAGAACGTAAGATGGACGTCCTTCCAGTCTTTGTGGTCCATAGGCAGGGCCAGCGACAAGGGTTTACACTCCTCTAGGGAGGGGCAAGACTTGCCGGCCTCGATTGCTTTTAGTACAGCCAGAAACCCTTTCTGTAAAAGGGGGAAGGCTCTAGTAGGCGAGGACACAAAGGAAGGGAGCTTCCTATTCAATGCAGCTACCTTTGATTTAGAGAAGCCCCTCTCTTTCATCGAGGATGAAAGTAGAGCTTGAGCCTTAGCATGGTCCATCACTATGACCTCCTTCGGCTCTGTCTCCTCCTTTGAAGTTGGTTCCTTCCTCAGCCGGACATAACAGTCCGGATATGATGCCTTGCTGGGCCAGAATTCCACCCTCCAGGGGAACTGAGCCCAGCTTATCCGAGATGACGATCTTTCCAGTCGTCATCGGCATGTGCTCAACATACCTCCATGGGTTAGCATCTGAGCACAAGGGAAGGTCTTTCACATTGAGCTTTTTCTGGGGCCCATGTGATTCTGCAAGGCACTGCATTCGCAGTTCCATTGCAGCCGCCTTCTCCTGATTCTCCTTCTGCATTTGTTGGATCATTCCAACAATAGAAGAGAGGGCCTGTCCCAGCTCTACTGGGAGACCGGAAGATGTAGAGTGGCTTGAACTTCATCCTGGGCTTCTGCCAGGAGGTCTTCCTCCTGACACCCGTCCACATCAGACATCCTGTCATTTAGCTGGATGTCTTGCATCGCGACCGCGACTTCAGCATCCACCTGGATCTGAACTTAGGGGATCTCCTCTTGAGGCTGGGGAATCACTGCATCAGCTGATGCCTTAGGGAAAGGATACGCCCTCATCTTCTCACTTGGAAGATAAGGGCCAGAAGTGTTCTTTTGGAAGCCCCTTACCCAGGTACGAAGCTTCTTCCTAGCTATTTAAATGTCTCATTAATCAGGTTAGTGCACACAGTACATACCTGAGGGTCCCAATACCGGAGATCATCCTTGGAGACAGCGTATGCTGCGTGTCTCCTACAAAACTCATGTCCGCAGAGGTTCTTGCTGCTGACATTGCAGAAAGCACTTCCCCACTTCGGAGTGTCCTTCTGTAAAGAGAAGAAATTTCCATGAGTATCAAGTGAACTATGTATCACTGGATATGCATAGTATAGCATAACAATTCAGAAAGGAAAGACACACACTTGTGTTTCCCTCACAACCCATTGTTGCAGCCTTCCAGATAATAAAATCAAAAATGGTTTATCTATTCTAGAGTAACCAATGCAAGGTTTCCAGAGGAAACAGGTGGAGCTCACACCTAAGCAATGATTTTAAAATCCTGGATAATAGACAGGGAAGAACTCAGCTTCCTATCTGAGGGCAACAGCAAAGGGATGTGCATGAAAACACAATAGTGTTAGAAGATACAGTGCTGTACCAAAACCTTTACTATAGTTTTCTTCTTACTGTATATGCTATACAGAAGAATACTAGTACAGTATAGGGGGATGTGTGCCGGCCTGCCTTTGCCGGCCGGCACACACCACAACTAGCTTTAAAGTATACTACTTAACAGCTATAGGGCGGCAGCACTCTGGTTCAAATGCCTGTGCCGGTCGGCAGCAACTGCCGGCCGGTAACAGCCAGTGTTGGCCGGCAATGGCTGCCGGCCAGCAACTACACAAGGTAGTACCCAGCTGCCGGCCACACTCTTGGTGACCGGCAGACAAGGACTGACATAAGCCGGCCGGCAAAGGTACAAGACCGATGCCAGCCGGCAGCAAAAGAACCAGAGGACTACACCTGCCCGGCTGCCGGCCTCATAGGCCGGCAGCCGGGACAGGTACAGCACTAGAAGAAAAATAGAATGGATGCCGGGATAAGAGTGTACACAACCTCCAAGCCCGGCAACCGAAAGAGTGCATATAACTAAGGGGAGAAACTAATTCAGGCTTCCTTGACCAATGCCGTCCGGCTCTGCCGGCAGGCATGGATGAGGGACCAAGAGAGGTCCGGGCAGCACTCGAAAACATAAGACCCTTGCCGGCCAGCAGCTCTGCCGGCCGGCAATGGGCTGAGTCAATTCCACATCCCAACCTATACTAGGTCCAGAAGTAGAACGACGTACAGTACAGTAAGACCCCTGCCGGCCAGCTCTGCCGGCCGGCAAGGTACAGTACAGTAATGGCTAGGCCATTACGGAGATAGAGGGGGAAGGGACAAGAGGGTCCTGCCAACCTTGCTTTAGTGACAGATCACCCGCAGCCAAGAAACTTATCTTAGCCTAAGGGAGATCTAAGGGGAAAGGCCAGCAATACTTGCCAGCTTCCAGAGCACCAAAGCAAGGAAGGCGTTGCTACTCCTAAGGGAAGAACTTATCCTCCCCCGAGAACAGCAACAGGACTAGTCTGGTAGATCACAAAAGAAGGAATCATAACTACAGAAACCTTCGGTAGTGACCTAAGGGAGCTAAGCTCCCTTTGTATGTGTTAGGTCAGCGAGGGGGACTCTGCCCCAAGCCAGACAACACAGACTCAGACTAAAAACTCTGTTGTTCTGTCCCTCTTGAACCATAACTACAGGAACAGGAAGGTATAGTAACACCCTAGTATAGTTTTATCGAAAATAAATTCGGAAAAAACCACTTAGGGATAAGCCCAAGGCTTAAACAGAGGGAAAGGGATTGCATACCTTCTCCGAAGAAAAGAAAGCAACCGGGGAGTATGATAAAGTATACTAAGGCTCCATAAGCAATTAGCCTAGGCACCAAGAGAATCGATTACCTAATTCACCGAAACTCACACGTATACAATCTTGGAAATATTCCACACAGTCTAAAATGTATAAAATATAGCCTAAAGCTTCAATAAAATTTTAATTACACTCGGAAAAACCAAAATCATGCATGAAGTACTAGACCAAACGACTAGGCTACATGGCCTAGCGTAGGCCAGAATGGCGAATACTTCGCCAAATAATACTAAGCACGAAAGGAAATCCTATGTAATGCTAAATAGCTAAAATTTATTAAAGCAAAACAACCAGGAATGTCGCTCTGACTAACTAATTTATACCTAGCGAGCGACAGTGTCCAGGACACCTCTGGTAGGCTACGGCTCTTGTATCAAAGATTAATCCTATTAATCACTCAAAATTTTACCAAGAGCCTACATTTATACATAACAGACACTATACTCAACTTATCAGAGGCCGACGAAGACGAAGAAGCCATGAAAAGTCGAATAAATCCAAGATTTGCGAGAAAAACAGGAAAAAACACTGAGTTGTTAAGCTACGCAAAAAGGAATACAGATGGCGCCAGGATTGGCGCCAGGCACGCATACGAATCGGGGGATAGGGAAGCCTTGGGAGCGGCTCCCCCTTTTTCTTTCCCGAATTCGTATCTCGTCAATCACCTCCTACGAGACGAAATCTCTGTCCAGGATGTAGATTGCCATGTGACGTGTCTAGAATACGTCCTCTGATATGTCGCGATATCCCTTTCACGAGGGATACTCGCTCCAGGAGTTAGAATTCTGGTACCTTAAGGTAAATTCTCTGGGAATATCGCCGTAGTTGTAATATACCCTAGGAAGCTACCCTATAGGAACTTCCATCAGGACGACATGGCTTGAGCCCAAAAATATATATATATTTTTGGGTCCCTGCTAATGGAAGATAGAAGATAAATTTTGAAAAGATGACGGAAACGCTATACAACTAGTACTATTGCCAATAGAATAGCTGTACATTTTACTTACTGTACATACGTGAAAAATAGAGTCAAATATTTGAGAAGTATTTACTCTATGAAACCTTTTTTTTCACTGTATTCTCAGAGGAAGGGTGATATTATATGCGATAATTTTCAAAAATAGATTTAGTTTATTCATAGTTGATTCCGAAAATAAGAAGATAGTGGACTTATTATCGAAAATTCAAATAGCTTTTTGTATTAGTCCCACAATCTTCTTGACATGTTTTCAGCTTAAATTTTGTACCGGCGTTACTGTAGTTAACCATTCATATAATGAATTCTATGCCTAATCTACATTGCTGAGAAACAGCATACTCGAATATGTGATTTAAAGGGGGGTAATGTATATTTTCCAGTTTTTTTTATTGACTGATCATCATACCTTCAATTAAAGCCTATTTTCTTGTCTCAATAGGTATCCTTACAGATCAAAATCCAAATATGCACGGCATTTGATACAAATGTGTAATGTTTGTATCAAATACCGTGGGGATTTGTGTAACTACATAATTAAAATTAATAATTGCCTCAAAAAGGGTATTTATTTTCGAAGTTTCCATCTAGTTGCATGAAATCATTGTAAATTCCAACCTTTTAAAAAGGTCTTAAAGAAAAAAAATATATACTAAGCTTTGCATAAGGCTGATAGCTGTATTGGAGATATTTTCCGATTTCCCTTTTGTGCATTTAACCCAGAACTTTTTTCATAAATCATCCTACTGGTGTCGTAACTTGTTTATTTTCTCTTGATTGTCAAACAACTTCTGGACACACAAATCTCACCCTTTTTTTCCTGTTCCTCCAAAACTTTTCACAACAGAATTATTCTGTTGCTATATCTCAAAGATATTCCTCTTGAAAGTAAATCAAGACCTTACAAGATGGGCTAAATATCTTCCAACTTTCCCATGAATCAAAGCTCTTGGGAAATATTCGAGGGGGGCCTTCTCTTAAACCTTCAGGAGCCTCTCCCTCAACAACAGCTCGAAGCCAATTGTTGTCATATGCGGCTTTCCTTCGATTATGTATGGTATCTCATTGTTATTTGTTGGAGTGGGTGACCTCGTCCTTTCTATGGTGTCATCTCTCTCTCTCTCTCTCTCTCTCTCTCTCTCTCTCTCTCTCTCTCTCTCTCTCTCTCTCTCTCTCTCTCTGTTCCTTATCACAATTATTGTAATTTCTACAGATATCTTTTATTCTATAAAAATATTAATAACTGCTTCTGTAATTGTATCGGAGTTGGTAAGAATGCACTTTGTTTCTTTCTTAATGAGTACCAATTTTTTTTTTTTTTTTTTTTTTTTTTTTTTTTTTTTTTTTTTTTTAGCTCAATACAGAATTCAACTCGTATTTTTGTATTATTCATCTATATCGATTTCATAACAATTTTCAAAAAGTGCGCTCAACAGACACAGAACTATTTAAAGTAGTCAGGGGGAATTCGATCAAAACACTGCAGTATAGTTCTTAATGTAGTTTATTCACTAGGGCTTTCCCATGATAATAAAGATTATCCGAACCATCGTTATATCCAATAGGTTATTAATCGAAAAATGAATGAAGTATATTGATACTTTCAACATAAAACATTTGCTCCCCTTTTGGAAGTTCTACAGACTCAACTACCCGATTAAAAAGATCATTCCACAACTTACCCACAGCTGGAATAAAACCTCTATAATACTATATAGTATTGAGCCTCATGATGGAGAAAGCCTGACTATTAGAATTAACTGCATACCTAGTATTATGAACAGGGTGGTACTGTCCAGGAAGATCTGAATGTTAAGGATGATCAGCTTTATTAAAAAATCTTATGCAACATGCATAATGAACTAACTCAACGACGATGCCAGAGATTATTATCTAGAATCTAGATCATGAATAAGAAATTTAATAGACCGTAAGTTTCTGTCTAATAGATAAAGATGAGAATCAGCAGCTGAAGACCAGACAGGAGACCAATACTCGACACAAGGTAAAATGAAAGAATTAAAACGCTTCTTCAAAATAGTCTTATCACCGAAAATCTTGAAATATTTTCTCAAAAAAACAATTTTTTGCATAATTGAAGAAGAAAAAGACCTAATGTGTTTCTTGAAAGTTTATATGTTGTCGAGAATCACACCTAAGATTTTAAAAAAGTCGTAGAGTTAAAGAAAAATTCTCAATGCTGAGATCCAAATGTTGAGGAGCAACTGTCCTTGACCTACTTACAATCATACTTTGAGTTTTGTTTGGATTCAACTTCATGCCCATGATTTGCACCATGCACTAATTTATGTAGATATCTATTACAGGATTCAACAATGCCAGATCTACATTCAAAAGGTAGAATTAATGCAAAGAGAGTACTATCATCTGCATATGCAACGAGCTTGTTTTCTAGGTCAAACCTATGTCATATGTATATAGTATGAAAAACAATGGGCCACGAACACAACCCTGCGGAACACCACACATCACATTCCTATACTCACTATAGTGCCCATCACCAACAACACTTTGCGACCTATTACTTAGAAATTCAGTAATAATGAAAAGAAAAGACCCACCAACTCCCAACTGTTTGTGTTAGAAAATAAGGGCCTACAGATT
>NC_090732.1:47604151-47609151 GCF_036898095.1 Palaemon carinicauda | reverse complement strand
GGGTAATTACTTTTTAGTATTATTGAAACGCATTTAACTCACAGTAGTTCTTAACAGGAATTGAGCAAAATCTGGTTCCAAATAATGATGATTGGAATAATACACTCTTTAAGAAAAATAAATATATTCTATATAAATTACAACACTTTGAAAAAGATTTACAAAATGATTTGATAATACACTGGAAAAAAAAATCAAATCTGAACAAAACTTAGATTAAGATAAAAATGTTACGATCTGAAAATGATATAAGAACTTGACTTGAACTACTATATTTACAGTGAAAATTATACAAACTTTTGAAATAACTCTGAATGATAAAATGTTTACGTTTGACACCCAATGAATAATATATAATCGGATCACATAACAAAATCTATCATCCCTACAAGACCAATTACCAAAAAACGTTATACAATGCCAACACCCACCCTAATATAATGAATTAAAAAAATCACTGTTTCTTTACAGCACACGATTTGCCTTGAGGCTCAGAGTCACTTAGGAGAGGACACACTAAAACGTACTGAACACTTTCGATAATACACTGGATTGCGAGTGTGATAGAGGGAGAGGGGAAGGATTCTATCTTCTGGCTGCAGTTCTATATCGATTTCTATCTCTATCTCTATCTCTAACCCAACCTTGGGTCACCTTTCTATGAAAACTAACTGCTTCCAGAACCTTCCAAGATCGAGTTCTGGTAGTGTGGGGACTGTGCCAAACGTCAAAGTTGCCAAATATTACTCTCCCAACCGCTACATACTCTACGCCAGACGGCTCTCTAAGTCAGCTATATAGCTTCGCCCACCCATCGTTCTTGAAATAATAAAAAGATAACATCCTCTTGCCGGGCCTTCGCAATTCTTCTAAAGCACATGGTAAAGAACCTCCCAAAGTACATATTCTGAATAATCTCTCTCAAACATGATGCAATACATCATGAAATAAAAAAAAAAAAAAAAATTACCTAAGCCCTTGCTCATATCTCGCACGGATTCAACAACACTTTCAAATATATTATGTATGACCTCATGCCAAATATATGTGAATTAAAAAGGCAATTCTTAAAAATTACGTAAATTCACATATACTGACTTGAATAAAGATTACAATGAAATTCACGAGAAAAGAGGGGCTCATTTCACGGGTTGGGCATCATCTCTTCGATGAACAAATTAAAACAATTAAAAGATATAAATAAGATTATTAATAAACTACGATATTTACCCTACACGAGACCAGCTTCGTAAGAATATATATATATATATATATATATATATATATATATATATATATATATATATATATATATATATATATATATATATATATATATATATATATATATATATATATATATATGGTTATTTTATTATTTATGAATGAAGACAAAATACTTGCACACTAAAATTCCTGACCGAATGAAATTATAAGATATGTGTTAATGATACAATCCAAAGGCCTGGAGATAGGTTGAATTTTGAAAGCTTTACCTATCATCACTTTGGAAAACATAGACATATGATATAGTTGACACCATTGAACCAGAGATGTGAGTCGAAGTTATTAGCCAGAATGTTACTCAATATTCATCAACAAAAAAGTGATCAAGAAATTTAGATAATAAAATACTAATTAAGGATCTTTACCAAAAATCACTTTGAAATCAAAACATTTCTCCCTTAGACCTACAATATCTTCCAGATACTTGGACATATGATGTACTCCAGATACCTGGATGAAAGACATGGACCTAAAAGTCATTTGGGGGATCTATATAATAATGTTTATTTAGGGACCTATCCAAATAATATCCACACAAATGTCTGGTAAATAAAAATATACTAAAAAAAAATTTCACCATAAATTCCAACTGAAAGTCGTAACCCAAAATCCCGTATGGAGATTTTAAGATAAAATGTAATTTTGAGATCTGGATTTGAAATGTTATTCAAAGTCTGGACCTAAATCAACGCCGTCTCAAGTGATGGACCTGCCTAAATGCGCTCCAGTGATTTGCACCAAAAAGTCCTTCAGACACAGATTTTAATTGGAATTCAGAAATCTGGTCTAAACGTTCCAATAAAAGCACCGGAGAGAAATCATTGTAACTCAGCTTTTAACGATAAATGAATTCTATTATGGTGTAAAATATAGTGGACAAAAATGTGAATGATATCACCATCATCATCAGCTGTTACACTAGTCCACTGCAGGAAAAAGGACTCAGGTGTGTCCTTTCACTGACTACTGTTTGTGGTCTTTCTATGTCAGTCTATAAATGCAGATTTCATTAGTTCTTCAATCCATTGTTTGGTAAATAACGTCCCTTAGTACAAACAATAATCAAAACCTCCAATTCACTGACACCTATGCATATTTGAATGTATAAATATAATACAACTATAAAACAAGATGTTTATTTACAGTAGCTATATACACTAATATCACTTGGTGTTAACTTCACTATTAGTTTCAGTAACAAAGGAAATATAGATAAATAATTAACTTAATAATAATAATAATAATAATAATAATAATAATGATAATAATAATAATTATAATAATGATAATAATAATGATAATGATAATAATAATATCATTATTATTATTATTATTATTATTATTATTATTATTATTATTATTATTATTATTATCATTATCAATAATTGCAAACTTAGTAGATATCTGATTTTATGCATTAGTGCGGCACCATCAAAGTTTAAGAGATTGTACATATATTCTTGTAACTGTGCATGGATATGTTTATGAAAACGCAATTATGTATCAATCACAGAATATGATTGTAGTCAAAACAATAAATACTTACGTCAAGGTCTCTACAAATAATGGGAGAAAAGCCATGCAATTTCCCTTTGTATCTTCTCTCTCACTTACACAATCGTATGTAACCTAAAACTTTTCAGAGATTTTTCATAATGGTAAATATTGCTACCCTATTATACTCGATAATAATTAAATCATACAAAGAGTTTTAGATAGAATGAAATGTTTTCCCATTCACATAATTTTCAATATTCATATTGGAAATTGATATTTTCTAACTTGGATGATAAAGCAGTGAAGAACTTCTTTCGAGAGAAGATCTAGCGGGAGATCAACAGACCGTCAGCATCACTCGGTATCTGAAACAACACTGGCACCTCCACCACTCATTGACCGTGACCGAATCCTTGGCCTTCGCAGTTCCAGTGGGAATATCCGTGGCAGGAAACTCAGCCTCCGTAGGATCTTTTTCTCTTTTATCTTTTTTTTCATATCTGCCAAAAATATCTCAAGTGGAAGCCACCCTCCTCCAGGTTACTTTATTGTTTTCAGATTTTCTACATAAACTACTTTAACCCTCCTATTCTGCACATTATATTATACTTCAGAATTTTTTACAAACATTTGTGTACATCGAAAAAAAAATGTTTTTTTCTTGTACTTAGAAAGCTACTATTGCTTGCCTATTGCTTTTTTCTAAAAATTAATTTCGTTTTTAGTTTTCTCTCTCTCTCTCTCTCTCTCTCTCTCTCTCTCTCTCTCTCTCTCTCTCTCTCTCTCTCTCTCTCTCTCTCTCTCTCAAGTGTAATATCAGCGGCATATACCCAATTTCCCAGATACATGTGAGAAAATTTGAAAGAAAATACATAAATTCAGAAAAGTACAAAAGCATTTGCATTTCTTACCTGAAATAATAATTAAATTATATATCTAAAATGCAGTCATAATCTTTTTATTTAAAATCTTTTAATATTATCATCAGAATAAAAGAAGCCATAATACAAATCATATATTCCTTTAGCAATATCATTTAAAAGTGTGCATTTAAGATGGTTTAAACCAGACTTGTTAATCTCCGTGATCAATGGATTTTATGTATGGGCTTCAAAGGCTCACAGCCAAGAAAAAATTAAAAAAAAATCAATAATATCTTTCACTTAGGTACAAAAGACATTTACATTATGAAAATAGGAGAATTTAACATAAGATGTCAATATTGTAATTGTGCAACGCAAAACTACTGACTATCCCTTTGAATGGGAAGAAAAATCCTGAATAATATGAACCAACTGCCTGAATAGAATTTCCAGTAGCGGAAATCACAAAGTTAATCATTTTTAGTCACTTGGATTATTTGAAAAAATTAATGCTTGAATTCTCTAACTAATATTTCTTTTTCCTAAATTATTAGATATCTAAATGGATATAAAAAGTTAATCATTGCTCTGATTAACATCATATATATATATATATATATATATATATATATATATATATATATATATATATATATATATATATATATATATATATATACATATATATATATATGTATATATATAGATATATATATATATATATATATATAAATATATATATATATATATATATATATATATATTTATATATATGTGTGTGTATAAATATATATGCACGCATATTATATATATATATATATATATATATATATATATATATATATATATATATATATATATATATATATATATATATACATACATACATACATACATACATACATATATATATATATATATATATATATATATATATATATATATATATATATATATATATATATATACATGAGTGTATATTTATATATATATATATATATATATATATATATATATATATATATATATACATGAGTGTATATATATATATATATATATATATATATATACATACAGCATATATGTACAGTGTATCAGATTTCTAAGCATGAAATAAATCTTTTTTCTCGAAATCCAATTGGCACATACGATGTTTTTCATATCCAAATTATCCTTGAATGAAACCATTCAACGCTGAGAGCTATAGAACAGTATTCAGTGTATTCTATTTCAAATTCTAAATTCTTTATCCAATAAGCAGATGAGGTAGATGGTGTGTCATATATGGACGAATAGTAAAATTAGGGCATGCCAAGTGCAGATGGCAGAGGTGAAAGGTATCAACGACATTTC
>NC_090732.1:47581651-47601651 GCF_036898095.1 Palaemon carinicauda | reverse complement strand
ATTATTTCGTCAGTATGAGAGAGAGAGAGAGAGAGAGAGAGAGAGAGAGAGAGAGAGAGAGAGAGAGAGAGAGAGAGAGAGAGAGAGAGAGATATTATCCAGCTGAGCCAAGGCTGTCTCAAATACGAGAGGGCCTCGGCTGATCCGCTTGCTGGCTGCTGGTGACAAAGTGGCGCCCTGTTTTGAGGTTGGGGTACTTTAGTTTTATATACTGTAGGTACTCTAAGTCTGGTTGTTAGGGCAGAGGACGAGGGCGGGGACAAGTACTTGTTAGAGCTGTAAGCAGCGAGGTGATGGGGAAAGCAGAGAAAACTATATATGAACGCAAACTCATTATAATTTCATACATTCCTAATTTTATCATAATAAGGACTCTATCTTATAATCTTTTGGTATATTTCTTATGTTCTTTGCTATACTCTCCGTGCGAACGACTAGGCGACAAAATTGATCGATTTCATTTAATTAGTTTGGCACTGTATTATGTCCCGACAGAAAAATCTTTCGAAATCCCAAGGTAGAACTCTCTCTCTCTCTCTCTCTCTCTCTCTCTCTCTCTCTCTCTCTCTCTCTCTCTCTCTCTCTCTCTCTCTCTCTCTCTCTGAACCACTCAGTATGATCTTTTCTTTATATCCTAATTAGAAAATACTAGGACAAAATTTTCTGTGGATGTAGTGAATAGTTTACACGGTAAGAAATTTCAGAATTTAAACAATATCATAAAAACTCTCTAAACGTTTAAACTAGTTTGCTGTATTTAGAGTCTCCACGGATAGATTAATAGGTTTTAGAAAGAACCAAATTTCTTGTAATTCCTTGTAACAATCTCTCTCTCTCTCTCTCTCTTCTCTCTCTCTCTCTCTCTCTCTCTCTCTCTCTCTTCTCTCTCTCTCTCTCTCACCAGTGTACACAATTATAGAAGCTAATGAAGTTACATACACTTCAAAATGATGTGGTGACAAAATCAGAGATAAACATAACCTATATAATATAAAGAAATTTCCCTGAAGTATAGAAAAATAGCAAATAGGTTCTTAACACAATCATGGTCCTCTTGTAATAATACAGCACCTGCTGCCCTGTCACTTGCTTTACGTGCTTACAACATTAGCGAACTCTTTAAAACAGCTATAATTGCTAGTCGTACCGAGAAAACACATTAACTGCATTTATTTTTAGCTCTGGTAAAATCAGAAATAGCATATACTTTAGCATCATCAGGTTTTATTTGGCCGTGGCTTACAACATGCCTTAAATATCATCATCATCATCATCATCGTCATCTCCTGCTATGCCTATTCATTATCTCCAACTTCACGATTCATATTCCTCAGCCATGTAGGCCAGAGTCTTCCAACTATTCTAGTGCATTGTGGGGTCCAATTGAATGTTTGGTGCAATAATCTCTGGGGAGTGCAAAGAGCATGCGGAAACCATCTCCATCTGTCCCTCACCAAGATCTCATTCACATATAGCACGCAAGTAATCTCTGATATAGTTTCATTTCTAATCATGTCCTGCCATTAACCTCCCAATATTCTTTTGAGGACTTTGTTCTCAAATGAAATAAATCTGCTGGATATTGTTTCACTGTCATGCCACGACTCATGTCCATAGAGTAACACCGATCTCACTAAACTGATATATAGTCTGACTTTCATATGTAACTTCAGGCAATTTGAATACCAAATTTTACCTAGCATAGCTATTGACTGATTTTTTTTTTTTTTTTTTTTTTAAGTCTTTCATTAAACTCCAATTCTAAAGACCTGTATTAGAGATCATAGTTCTTAAATATTTAAATGATTCTCACTCATTAGTCTTTTCTTCTTCCAATGATATTTCATCTTCCATTGCATATTCTGTTCTCATCATCTCTGTCTTTCGTATATTTATCGTAAGCCCAGCCTCATGGGATATTTCATGCATTCTGGTAAACAAGAATTAAAAATCCTGTAAAAGTCTGCTAATAAGGACAGCACCATCAGCATACTCAAGATCAGCTAATTTCCTATTATCATTATAGTCCAATCCTTCTCCACCTTCCTCAACTGTTCTATGCATTGCAAAATACACGAGGAAAAATAACATACGTGGCAACATATTCCCATGGAGTACTTCACTGATAACTGGAAATTCATTTGTAGGACTCCAAAACATTTACTTTGCACTTATTAGGTTCATGAGCAGACATGATCATATCTACATATATAAGAGGAACTCCATAATAACGCAGAACCCTACACAAAATTCGTCGTTTTTTTTTCCACAAAAGCCATGAAAAGTGGATTTCTATACTTAACATATTGCTGTATATCATGTCTTAAAAAAAATTAGGTCAGTACATGTTCTACCTTTTCTAAATCCTACTTGTTAGTACATATATATATATATATATATATATATATATATATATATATATATATATATATATATATATATATATATGTATGTATATATATATATATATATATATATATATATATATATATATATATATATATATATATATATATATATATATATATATATATATATATATATAGATATATATATATATATAGATATATATATATAGATATATATATATATATATATATATATAGATATATATATATATATAGATATATATATATATAGATATATATATATATATATATATATATATATATATATATATATATATATATATATATATATATATATATATATATATATATCCTAAGTACCAGAATATTGCCTTTCCAAATTTGCACTTCCCCATGTTAACCGTCAGATGGGCTCCTCACAGCTTTTGAACCACCTTTTCCAGGATTTAGACATGTTTTACCTAGGTCGATGAATATATTACAGTATCGTCCAGATATATGCCTACTCCTTCAATCAATCCTAGAAGGATATCAGTCACTTGCTGAAAGATAGCGGGATCGTTCATTAGACCAAATGGTATAACTGTGTATTGATACAACCTAAACGGGCTTATAAAAGCTGATGATAATTTTGCGTTGTCGTTCAAATGAATTTGGTAATAGCCTTTCAACAAATTAATCTTAGAGACAAACCCCTCTTGCCCAATGTTGTACAGTAGTTGGTGTATGAATGGTAATAGATAATTGTTGGCCATACTGATCGAATTAACCTTTCGATAGTCCGCACACATCCTGAAAGATCCGTTGGTTTTTTTTCATAAGCAAGCATGGAAAACTACAAGGGCTTGAGCTTTGTTCAGCTAATCCGTTTTGTAACAAATAGTCTACTTCTTTTCTCATGACTTCTTGGTGATACGGCGACAGTCGATAAGCGCTATGTTTGAACAGTCTTTCCGTGGTCCTGAGGTGTATCTCATGCCCCATTAAGTTGGTTCGTTTTATGATGTCCTCTTGCTGCTCCTTGTTCAAATGAGTTAATTCGTCTTCTAAGTTCCTAGTGATGGACAAATTATTCAATTTGCTTAGAAGCCCCTACCTCATAACCATCGTCGTCTTCTGTGGATGGAATGGTTTGCACCATATACACCTGTGAAAGTCGGTCTCATTTTCATTCAAGTATGGTTTCAATAAGTTAATGTATACCTTCCTTCGGCTTTTCCTTCTCCCAGATATTTCGATAACGTAGGTCCAATCACTGATCTTCTCCAAAATCCAGAATGGTCCTTGGAACTGGTTGGTGAGGGAATCTCCTTATCGGTAAGAAGACCAACACCTATTGTCCTACTGCAAACTGTCTCTCCTTACTTTTCGCATCAAAACCTTTCCTTTATTTTCCTTGGCTCGTTTTCAGGTTTTTGATGGAAAACTTTTTTATTTCACTGATCCTTTCCCTCAAATTCTTGACATATTCTCCATCTGTTTCCTCTCGAGCTTTCCCTTTTTCTGCCAACATTTCAATCGGTCCCCTTACTTCTTGTCCAAAAAACATTTAATTCGGGCTACATCCCATTCTTTCTTGATAAGCCTTGGGTACTTCAAATAACACCAAAAGTAGTCTGATGTCCCATTTATTTCCTATTTTGTTGCAGTATTTTGTCAACTTACTCTTTACGGTTTGATGAAGTCTCTAATGACCCTTGGGTCTCCAGGTGATAGGCAGTAGACAATTGTTGTCTCACATCCAATAGTTGCATCACATCTTGAAACAATATTGACGTGAAGTTTTGTTCCTTGGACACTGACTGACCGATTTCCAGAACACCAAACACGGTAAAAATGTCTAATAACTTCTCAGCAATTATTTTGGCAATGATGTTCCTGACAGATATGGCTTTTGGGTATCTTGCCACTGCACACATGACAGTTAACATATACTCGTGGTATTTCTTTGTTCTCGGTAAGTATTTCTTCGTTCTCGGTAACGGTCCCATAATTTGATAGTAGCCTTTCAACAAATTAATCTTAGAGATGAACCTCGCTTGCCCAATGTTGTCGAGTAGTTGGTGTATGAATGGAAATGGATAATTGTTGGCCACACTGATCGAATAAACCTTTCGATAGTCCGTACTTATCCTGAAAGATTCGTTGGGTTTTTCCACTAGCAAGCATGGAAAACTGTAAGGGCTTGAGCTTTGCTCGGCTAATCCGTTTTGTAACAAACAGTCCACTTTTTTTCTCATGACTTTTCGGTGGTATGGTGACAGTCGATAAGCGCTGTTTGAACAGTCTTTCCTTGGTTTTGAGGTGTATCTCATGCCTCATCAAGTTGGTTCGTTTTATGATGTCTGAGACAATTTCAGAGAAACTTTTAATCAATCTGCTTAATTCCTCTTGCTGTTCCTTGTTCAAATAAGTTAATTCGTCTTCAGAGATCTTAATGATGGACAAATTATTCACTTTGCTTACAGCCCCTAACTCATAACCATCGTTGTCTTCTGTGGATGGAATGGTTTGCGCCATATACACCTGTGAAGCTTCAGTCTCATTTTTGTTTAAGTATGGTTTCCTTAGGCTTTCCCTTCTTCCATGGGTTTCGATAACGTATGTCCAATCACTGATCTTCTCCAAAATCCAGAATGGTCCTTGGAACTGGTTGGTGAGAGGGAATATCCTTATCGGTAAGAAAACCAACACCAGTTGTCCTACTGCAAACTGTCTGTCCTTACTTTTCACATCAAACCTTTTATTCATTTTTCCTTGGCTCGTTTTCAGGTTTTCGAGGGAAAACTTTCTTGTCTCGCGATCCTTTCCCTCAAATTCTTGACATATTCTCCATCTGTTTCCTCTTGAGCTTTCCATTTTTCTGCCAACATTTTAATCGATCCCCTTACATCTCGTCCAGAAAACCATTTAATTTGGGCTACATCCCATTCTTTCTTGATAAGCCTTGAATACCTCAAATAACACCAAATGTAGTCCGACGTCCCATTTATTTAATTTATTTCCTATTTCGTTGCAGTATTTTGTCAACATACTCTTTAGGGTATGATGAAATCTCTCTAATGCCTCTTGGGCCTCCTTGTGATAGGCAGTAGACAGTTGTTGTCTCGCATCCAATAGTTGCATGAAACAATTTTGACGTGAAATTTGTTCCTTGGACACTGACTGAACGATTTCCCAAATACCAAAGTTGGTAAAAATGTCTAGTAACTTCTTGGTGACTATTTTGGCACTGATGTGCCTGACAGGTATGGCTTCTGAGTATCTTGTCACTGCACACATTACATTTAACATATACTCGTGGTCTTTCTTTGTTCTCGATAACGGTCCCACAATGTCGATCATTACCTTGCTTAAGAGTTCTCCTCAAACTTCAGTCGGGTGTAAGGGAGCCTTCCTAAAGTACTCGTTAGGCCTTCCAGCCAACTGACAAAGGTGACATGCACGGCAAAACTGGCTCACAGCCATATGCATACCATGCCAGAAAAACTGTTTCATAATCTTCGTCATCTTTCTATTCCCATGTGTCCTATTTCATGCGCTATGGCGGTCACCCGTCTTCTCAGCGGTGTGGGAATCAATATCTAACAGTATATTCTCCATTCAGCATTCCCAGGGCTACTGGCAGGTCTATATATAAGTAATCCATCCTTGAGGTAATAACAGGAGGGAGACTGCTGCATCTCTGTCTCCTCCACCACATGGTACATTAATTCCGTTAATGCTGTATCCTTCCATTGCAATCATATCAGTATTTTCCTACTCACTTTTCTATTTCTTCCAAGTCTACTGCATCCTTGTCTTCCTGTTCCTTTGTCTTGTGTTCCTCTTCTCTCGGGGTCTCTTGTGAGCTCTCCTTTTGCATACTCTCTTGGGAAACCTCATCTTTTGTAAACAAATCTTTCAAGTTCATCGTTCCTTTGGTTTTTCTGTCTTCTTCTGTAGCCACTTTCTTTGTCATACTCCTAGCTCCTAGTCGCCATACAACTAGGAAAGAGATATGGGTAGTCCTTCTCAAGTTCAGTTGTAGGACTATAATTCAGTGGATTCCCCTTTACAATGGGACAAGACGCAAACGGCGCTTCCCTAACCTCATTTCCCAGTTGGACTTCTACTCCTTCGACAGCAAATGGATCCTTTACCACAACATCAAAATGACCTGTCATCAACTCGCATGACAATTTCAAACATCAAATAAGAGTAACCTCGTCACCCCCTATTCCCTTCAAAATAAAAAAAAAAGGTCCTGTGAGAGAGTATTCCACCATTGGGTGTACACTTCGTGTACTCACACTATGATTGCATTCCGTGTCGTGCAATATCTTGACAAGGATCTGCTCACTCCCAGGCTTCCAAGCTGTTTGGGATTGTTATGATTGTCGTGTAAAAGTTAACTGGTTTATTTTCCTTGTCAACCCTTCCTGTTAGATTCTTTGTCTTCGTATTCTGTGCAGTTGAATTACCCCTAACCACTTTGGCGACTGCTTTCGGTTGGCTCAACCAACAATCCTTACTTATAACCTTCTTTCACACTTATTACACACAATATTAATCTTCTCCATGTCTTTCAACACCTGAAGGAGGACGATTTGACAATTGTTGATGTGATACTATCGCATTCTGCATTGGAATAATACTAGTGATACTTCCGCTGTTACTATTGAACTTGTTCCCATAGTTATTACTGAACTGTTATCCATGGTTCAGCAAGTAGTTGACACTTGATTGGAACGACGGCTGAAACTTCATATCCGAGTAGGGTTTACGACTGATAATATTATAATCTTCACTCAGCGAAGCGGGTCTATCAAGTTTCTTCACCTCTCTCTCTCTCAAGTAAATTCGAATAAGTTCAGGAAATCCTAGTAAATATTTTGTCCATGACTATCAGTTCTTCTGAATCATCCATATCTCTCACTTTGGCAGCCTCTACCAATCTCTTGAACCATCGTCGTACCTAATAAGAACAATCCAAGAAAGTAATTTTCTCATCCTTCCACGAACTTCAGAAACTTTAATTATGGTATTCAGGGGTCATCTGATACACTTGCAACATGCTTCTCTTAACTTCCTAATACTCCTTCTTCTGGTCCCGAGACAAGGCAAGATATGCACTACATCCTTTTCCAATAAGGACACTGCAATAACGCAGACCTTTTAGCTTCTGGCAATTCCATCGTCAAAGCGACCATTTCAAATTGATCGAAGAACTCGTCAGAAGCTTCTTGCATGAATTTTGGGATCAACCTCTATGCCTTAGTCACATCGAACACGGGATCGTGCATAGCAGGGGTCACCCCTATCTGAGTTGGCAATAACCTTGCACGAACATTCAACATTTCCAATTCCTTTGCTTGTCTTGCTTCTTCTTCTTCTCTCTCTCTCTCTCTCTCTCTCTCTCTCTCTCTCTCTCTCTCTCTCTCTCTCTCTCTCTCTCTCTCTCTCTCTCTCTCTCTTTCTTCATGTCTTGTAATTTCTCTAGCTTCCATTTCTCTTGCATGTCTTGCTTATTCTCACTCTCTTTCTTCCCGTCTTGCAATTTCCCTTGCTTCCATTTCCCTTGCATGTCTTGCAATTTCTCTTGCTTCTTCTACGTCATGTCTTTCAGTTACTCTTGCCTCTTCTCTCTCTCTTTCTTCCCATCATGCAATTTCTCCCACTTTTTCTCTCTCTCTTCTTCCCGTTCTACCTTCATCTTCAACTTAATCACATTTTCTTCCGCTGCAATTTATCTAATTTCAGACTCTACCTTCATTTCTGCTTTCATTCCTTCAGTTATTGGGTCATCTTGCTTTTCTACGAATTCTGCTTCGGCCTTTTCCAAAAGGTCACGAGCTGCTACAATATCTTCTTTTGGCAACCTTCCTGAGTTTATCAACGCTTCTAAGGATAGACATTTTATTTGGGCTTAATCATTCCACTAGTTGCATGGCAACCACATGCCATTAAAATAGTGGTCCACTGAGCTTTAGTTACATTAACTTTCGACAATTCCTGAACAGTTTGGTTTTCCAAAAACTCCTGTACATTTAATTGAGCTATTTCGTACTTTAAAAAATTATGCCTCTCCAAAAAATATATCCTAACAATACGCGAAATCCTATCAATAAAAAACTGGTCAACCCTTCAATCAAAACACAGCCCTGTTATCACTAATATTTAAAAGACTCGCTTGACTTCCCGGGTCTAAACACCAAAAAATATATATTACAAATAGAAAATTACGTAAATTCCTAAGCTCCAAAAGTCACTCGCTATATTTTACAAAATCTGTTACACAAGAGAAAACTTCCGAGCTCTGAAAATAATATGCAACTCCCAGACGATATAATATATTTGAACACTGAATATCTCAAGGTCTCTTTACGTTACTCTAAAAACAAAACTGGCTGATTTCATTACTTTTAAGGGGAACTATTCTTAAATCACCTTCTTACTTTGGTTCTTAGTCAGGAGATACAAGCAAAGTACTGTCATGATTATTGGTGATTGAAATATTACACACTTTCCAAAAATAAATATATTCTATAAAAATAACAATTAGAAAATAATACCAAAAATAAATCAATCAAAATTTGAATCTGAACTAGACCTTGGACTAAGACAAAAGGAAACTTCCAAAAATTGTTGTCACTTGTTTCACTATAAATTGATTTATGAAAATATTTAATTTTGACAATTAATGAAAAATGTTGACACTTCAATACTATAGTAAATAAACCTTAATTACACTTACATATACCTATCAATTACTCTTATGTCCTTCGGGCTCACACGAGGTTACCGAACGGTTACGCAAAAAAAAAAAAAAAAAGAAAAAATACACTTCACTTTTTAACCAATCTCAGAGGGCCAGTTACAAAAAAAAAATGATAAAAAATTTGCATTATACTGTATTCACAAATACACATCACTTCTTAAACCATAGAAATTTCAATGTTTGAACAAACACTATTCTCAATTTAGAGTAAACACTATGCAAGTTTGAGAGGGAACACTATGCACGTTGGAAAGGAAATACGTGGTAGCTAGGTAGATGCTGGAGAGAGAAGTGGCTGACGTTGGCTCTTTCAGAGGATCAGGTTAGATCTCTCGTTCCTATGCATTGCTAGGCCCTTAAATATCAACCTAATTCATTCCTGAATCTTCCAGTTGAGCCTTCTGGAAGAGTGGGGGTATGTCCGGGACACTTCTCACGACATCAGGTTGCCTACTTGAAAGTTTGAAGATGCGGTTCTATCGTTGCTCGGCGAGGCAACGCTCTCAGCTAACTCCACTCACCTCTTCACGTATCATTGAAAGAATATTAAACTCTAGTCATGTTTCCACGTGGTTGGAAAACCATGTGGAAACAGGACGAAATCCCTAGCATGTGTCATACAGAATACCTCATGTGTGTTATGCATACTTTTTAAAAATATTACAGAAAACTTTGTAATCAAACTACATGAAAGGAAAATATAATTCTTTAAAATGACGTTAACTTACATATACAAAACTGAATGAAAATATAACTAAATGAATGATGACAGCCTTATATAATTCACATATATTTACATATTCCTACATGAGCGGAAGTCACTTTACGAGCTGGCTACATATCTCTTAAATACACAAATAAAATACGTGAATAAAATGATCTACTTTCATGAACACCACCTTTATAAGAATTAACACATATATATATATATATATATATATATATATATATATATATATATATATATATATATATATATATATATATATATATATATATATACAAATATATATGTGTGTATATATATATATATATATATATATATATATATATATATATATATGTATATATATATATATATATATATATATATATTATATATATATATATATATATGTATATATATACATATATATATATATATATATATATATATATATATATATATATATATATATATATATGTGTGTGTGTGTGTGTGTGTGTGTGTGTTTGTTTGTACAAGGGTTTATGTGAGTTTGCATGTAATACATGCAAGAAAATTCATAGGCACATGTAAAACAGGACACATATTTTCTTGCTTTAAAGAGCAATGTCAGTTTTGATTCTGATGAACAATTTCATCCAACTAAAATTGTTCTCAATATAATTGTTTTAACATACGAAATGCCTTCGGCATCATCATCTCCTCTTACGTTTATTGACGCAAAGGGTCTCAATTATATTTCACCAGTTTTCTCTATCTTGAGGTTTTAAATCAATACTTCTCCATTCATCATCTCTCACTTAACGCTCCATATCCCTCAGCCATGTAGTTCTGGGTCTTCCTATTATTTTAGTGCCTTATGGAGCCCAGTTGAAAGTTTGGTGAACTAATCTATTTTGAGGAGAGTAAAAAGCATGCCAAAAAAAATTTCAATATACCCCTCACCATGATCTCATCCACATATAGTGCTTCAGTAAAATCTCTTATAGTTTCATTTATAAACCTGTCCTGCCATTTCAATTAAATATTCTCCCGGGGGCTTTGTCCTCAAATCTACAGAATTTATTTGATATTAGTCATTTCCATACAACGACTCATATTTATGCAGTAACATCAATCTCACTAAAGTGATATATATTATCATTATTACTATTACTCGCTAAGCTATAGCCCTAGTTGGAAAAGCAGGATGCTCTACGCCCCGGGGCCCCAACAGGGAAAATAGCCCTGTGAGGAAAGGAAACAACTAACAAAACTGAAATAAATATTTCCTATATAAACTATAAAAACTCAACAAAACATAAGGAAGAGAAATATAATAAAATAGTGTTCCCGAGTGTACCCTCAAGCAGAAGAACTCTAACCCAAGACAGTGGACGACCATGGTACAGAGGCTATGGCACTACCCAAGACTAGAGAACAATGGTTTGATTTTGGAGTGCCCTCCTAGAAGAGCTGCTTATCATAGCTAAAGAGTCTCTTTTACCTTTAACAAGAGGAAAGTAACCACCGTACAATGATAGTACAATAGTTAACCCCTTGGGAGAAGAAGAATTGTTTGGTAATCTCAGTGATGTCAGGTGTATGAGGACAGAGGAGAATCTGTAAAGAAAAGGCCAGACTATTCGGTGTATGTATAGGGAAGGGAAAGTGAACCGTAACCATAGAGAAGGATCCAATGCAGTACTGTCTGGCCAGTCTAAGGACCCCATAACACTCTTGTGGTTTTATCTCAAAGAGTGGCTGGTTTATAGCCTGATTTTATGTGTAACTTCATTCCATTTGATTTCCAAAATTCACTCAACCTAGCCATTGCCTCCTTTGCTTTTTTCAATCTTTTATTGAACTCCAATTCAAAAGACTCTGTATTAGAGATCATAATCTGTAAATATTGAAATGATTCCACCTCATTAATCTTTTCTCCTTCCAGGGATATTTCATATACCATTGCATATCCTGTTCTCTTCATCTCTGTCTTTCTTCTATTTATTTTCAGCCCAAACTTATGTGATATTTCATGCATTCTTATAAGCAAGCTTCGCAAGTCCTGGGGCATTTTTCTAATAAAGACAGCGTCATCAGCTTACGCTAGGTCTGCTATTTTCCAGTTATGAATCCAGTCCGATTCATTTCCCCCATCCCTAAACGTTCTATGGATTATAAAATTCATAGGTGATAGCACATTCCCTTGGAGTACTCCACTGTTCACAAATTCTATTTATAGGACTCCATAAACATTACAAAAATGTCATATTTAAGAGTTACTCTATAATAACGCAGGACTCCATAAAATTAGCCAGTGCCCACTATCAAAGGTACTTTCATAGTCCACATAGGCCATCAAGAGTGAATTTCTATACTCAACTTATTGCTGTACATGTCTTAAAAGAAAAATTTAGTTAGTACTACTACCTTTTCGAAATCCTGCTCATTCATCTTAGCTTTTCATCAATCTCTCTCTCTAGTCTTTTCAGAATGAACATACTATATATTTTCATGACAATTGACATAATTGTGATGCCTCTGTAATTAGTGCAATTAGTCAGATCTCTTTTGTTTTGCCATTTTCACAAACACTCGCATTTATCACGTTTTGCCTCTCTATGCAACATGCTATAAAATCGTCTTTTAAGTATTCCTTTTCTGCCAAAGTCATCTCACCAGTTATTCTATCGTATCAAGGGGCTTTCCATCTCCCGATTTTCGTAACCCTGCGTGCGTAATGTGGACCCCATGTAGGGACCTGGCTCACGGGCAGAACCACATCTTTCGATTGTCTGTGGGTTATTTTAGTTTTTCCTAGGAGATCGGCGTTTGCGGAGTCAGTTGGTGATGTGTATTGATCGAGAAAGGACACCTTAGGTTGAGCTCTAGATATTTGCTGGCTTACAGCCCTTCAAACTTTTGTCAGTCAGCATGTGGGTACCTTTTTTCAGGCCAAAGTACAAATAATGATATCGTATACTTTTACATTTAGGTATATATCTAAAAGTTATATTCATAAAAGTTGATGAGAACTTAGTTACCATTGGTGAATAGGGTTACTATTCAGTGACTCTCTTATCTTCAGGCTGTGTGGTCACATGTTGTGGTAAATAAGTGAAAACTAAAATGTGATTTTTTTCTTTCTGTTTTAAGGTATGGAAGATTCGAAAACGATTCCCAAGCAAAAAAAAAAATCGAGGACTTTTTGGAATCTGAAAGTGACGCCATTAATGTCGAAATTTGGGTGGATAAGACTATTTACCATAAGTCTAGTGACATGCCAAAGGAGAACGAAGTGGCCTTGTAACGTGTCATCTACTTTTCCCCTCTCGCCAAGATCCTTCTATTGTACCTCATCCAACACCTCTTGGGAAGATGTGTCTCCCTTGGGTCTTACTTCTGGTCGTCAAGTGAAGAGAAAAGTGCAATTCAATTTCAGGAGGAGTAAGAGAAAGATACTAGAGGACAACAATGAGGAAGATATGGATGAGCCACACCTGACCTAGACTCCCTTCAGGAGTCCCTCAAGAAAGGACCCCATTACATCGGCGTCGAGGTCTCACAGTATTTTGGATACTATTTTGTTAACAAATGAACCCATTTTGATGTCAGTCCCTTCATTATTAATGCCTGTATCGGATCGAGTGCCCGTGCCAGGGACAGTTGCTAATGTGAAATTTAGTGTCTTGTTAGTTCCCTCCCATAATGTGGAGGATGGGGCGTCAGTGCAAATGACGTTGCAGGCTCCTGAAACATCATTTAACTTTCAAACATCCTTAAGTGCCTCCCCTGTGCCATCACCCAGTGCAGAATCTGTGCCATCAACCAGTGCCACCCCTTTATCATCAACCAGTGTCACCCATGTGCCATAAACCAGTGCCACCCCTGTACTATAAACCAGTGTCACCCCTGTGCCATCAACTAGTTCCACCCCTGCGTCATCAACCAGTGCTACAGCTGGGCCATCGACCAGTGCCACACTTTTGCAATCAAATAGTGTCACCCCTGTGCCATCAACCAGTACCACACCTGTGACAGTGCCATCTCTTATTCCAAGTGAAGTTAAGAGCAGGAAAAGGGCACGATGTCCTTTACGTGGCAGTGCTGGTTCCACAATTGTTGTTTATGACAAAGATATCTTTAGGTTAATGGATGGAAATATTTGGCACCGGGATTCAGATCCTAAATTTGCAAAATTTACTAGCCCTCACCCAGTGCCACCAGGGTCGCTGACAGAGCAAGCAAATGAATTTAAAAATCCGCATGGGCTTTTTGAACTCCTTATTCCAGATGAGGAGTTGGCAGCAAGGGTTGTTTACTCAAATGACAGGATTCTGGCTTATAGAACCAAATATAAAGCTCTAAAAGTCACTGCAGAGAATACCCCCAACAGTGAATTAGAATGCTTATAAAGACAGGTCTTAAGAAGGAGAATTATGTATCTGTTGACCAAATATTTGCCCCATTTGAAAGTTTTTTGCTATACAGAAGCACAATGATTAATGCAAGATTAGCCTACCTGATAAGGGTCCTCAGGTTTGACAACTCGGAAACGCGAACACAGAGGATACTAGTGGACAAGCTGGTACCTATCAGGATCCTGTGGGATACTTGTTTTGATGTCTGCAAGAACATTTATGTGCCAGGCCCTCAACTGACCATTGACGAACAGTTGGTGCCATTCTGTGGAAAACCCCATTCAAGATGTACAACCCTAATAAACCTGCAAAAGAAGTATTTCTGTTGTTGGTGGTGGTGTTAGTTCTGTTGCTGTTGTTATTATTATTATCATTATTTTTTATTATTGTTATTACCTTGGATCTTTCCGTAGATTTGTATAACTGTCATTGCATTGCATATTTACTTACCTGTCACTGTTGTTTAAATGTACTTGTTTTAATTCTTCACTTATCATTCATTATCAAATTCATTTGCGATAATAATTACTTACCTGCAATTTCATTGCATACTTGACTGCGTTTATTTTCTAGATTTACTACATGTCATTATAGTTTATACTTACTTGTTTTAATTTCTCACTAATTATTCCTTGTCTAATTTTTTTGCAATCACAATTACTTACCGGTCATTCTATTACATACTTTCCCATGGGTTTTTTTTTTCTAGATTTAGTTATCTGCCATTCTCGTTTATATATACTTGATTTAAAGTCTAATTTATTATTCATTATCTAATTTATTTGCAATGACATTTACCTACCTGTCATTCCATTGCATACTTGCTTGTCTTTTTTTTTGTTTTCTTTTAATTTTTTTTTTTTTTGCTAGATTTATTTAACCGCTAATATCGTTTTTATATACTTCTTTTAATTTCCCATTTATAATTCATTATACAAATTATTTGCAATCACATTCACTTACCTGTCATTCCATTGCATACTTGCCTGTTTATTTTTATTTTTTTTATTTTTTTTTTTAGATTTACTCAACTGCCATTCACATTTATATATACTTTTTACTAATTATGATTTATTATTTATTATGTAATTTATTTGCAATCACATTTACTTACCTGTCATTCCATTGCATGCTTGCCTGTGTTTTCTTTTCTTGCTAGATTTAATTACCTGCCATTTTAGTGCACATATAATTGTTTTAAACTCGCATTTACTGTTCATTGTCTGATTTATTTGCAATCACATTTACTTACCTGTCATTCCATTGCATGCTTGCCTGTGTGTTTTTTTTCTTGCTAGATTTAATTACCTGCCATTTTAGTGCATATATAATTGTTTTAAACTCGCATTTACTGTTCATTGTCTGATTTATTTGCAATCACATTTACTTACCTGTCATTCCATTGCATGCTTGCCTGTATTTTTTTTCCTTGTTAGATTTAATTACCTGCCATTCTAGTGCATATATAATTGTTTTAAACTCGTATCTACTGTTCATTGTCTGATTTATTTTCAATCACATTTACTTACCTGTCACTTCATTGCATACTTTCCTTTGTGTGTGTGTTTGTTTGTTTTTTTGTTTTTTTTTTTGGTTTTTTTCTTTTTGCTAGAATTACTTACCTGCCATTCTCGTTTATATGTACTTATTATAATTCTTATTTATTATTCATTATATAATTTCTTGGCAATCACATTTAGCTACCTGTAATTTCAATGGAGGCTTGCCTGAGTTTTTTTCTTTTTTTTCTAGATTTACTTACCTGTCATTCCTGGTAATATATACTTTTTATTATTTATCATTTATTATTCCTTACCTAATTTACTATCAATCACTTTTACTTACCTGTCGTTTCATTGCATACTTACGTGTGTGTGTGTGTGTGTTTTTTTTTTTTCGCTAGGTTTACTTATCTGACATTCTCGTTTATATATATACTTGTTTTAAATTCTCATTTATTATTCATTATCTAATTTTTTTGTAATCACACTTAATTACATGGCATTCCATTGTATACTTGCTTTTGTTTTTTCCCTAGATTTACTTACCTGCTATTCTCGGTTACATATACTTTTTTTTTATAAATTCCCATTTATTATTCATTATCTAATTTATTTGTAATCACATTTACTTACCTGTCATTTCATTGCATACTTACCTGTCCTTTTTTTCTAGATTTATTTACCTGTGATTCTAGTGTATATTTCTTTAGAATTTTACTAAATATTGTATCGTTTTACAAATATGGGATGAAGATAATTGATGATGGGTATTGCTGACATCTATTTTTTATGTAATGCTATTCCCTACCTGGGCAAAAGATTTTGGACCTCTTGACCTAAAAAATTCATGGGGAGTATTACATAATGGAATTGATTAACCCACATCCACGCTATGGTCGAGTGGTGACAACAGAAAACTGGTTCAGCTCCCTCCAGACTCTCTGAAGAAGAAAGGTCTCTATTTTGTTTGGACCAACGAGAAAAAGCCTTATCTTACCAAGCTACTCTTTACAATGAAAATTAAAGTAGGAGAGTCAGTTGCTATTCAACACTATGAGAAGAGCCTGACCCTTATTTCCCACTAAGCAATTAATGCCAAACGAGTACAGCATCTAAGCAGCATCCATTACAAACCTTCCATAGAAGAAAAAGTGAAGACTGACCCACATATGTTTTATAATGCCAATAAAGGGGGTGTAGACGCCTTTGACTAGATATGGGTCAACAGTTCCTGCATCAGATGCACCAGATGATGGCCTTTTTATTTTTTATTTTTATATATATATATATATTTTTTTTTTATTATCATGAACATAATATATAACAACGCATATGTCCTGCACCAGGTTCAAGCAACAGGGACCAAGGCATTGATGAGTCAGGCATTTGGGTTGGAGGTGGTTGATCATCTGACTAAGAGGTGCGGTGTTTTCAGGCTCCAAGCAAAGATCTTGCCCAAGGAGCTGAGGTACACCATTAGCTCAGTATTTAATATGGACCATGAAATTGCATTAGATAGTGACTCTGGAATGGATACTGATGTTGGCAAGAAGAGGAACAGATGCATTCGCTTCTCAAATAAGAAATCAAGTGGTTTTTTTTTGTATGCAGTGCAAGAAATATACGTCCCAAGACCACTATATCATCACCTATATGAACTCCATTCACAATTGAGGTGGGAACACAAAATTTTTTACCTTTTTTTACACATTGCAATTTTTCAAGTTTACTTTTATGGAATTTATATTTACTATCCACATATAATTTGAGAGTTTTTTTTTTTCTGAGTGAGCTATAAGGGAAATACCCTATGTCAAATGGCCCTCTCGGAAGATGTTTTGCACACCTTTTAATTGCTCATATTTATTTTTTTTTTTTACTTGCCTTGTATTCTAGAATGTATATTTGGTATCCACATGTAAATTGAATGTCTTTTATGGATTTTTAAGTGAGCCATATAGAAAATACTTGAAGTCAAATGGCCTTCTCGGAAGATGATTTTTTTTTTTTAACCTTTTAATATCTAATATGTACTTTTTCACATCTTTTGTATTATAGTGGACTAAATTCACAATTTTATAAAATAACATAGGGATATTTTGATATTTATGTTGGTTATGGCGTACTTTTTCAATTACTGTTTTTTCGCAAAATTAATTTCATATGGATATTTTGGTAGAGAAGACTTGAAAATTGCCATGAATATTGCAATATCATATATCTTCAATATCCAGGTCATCATATTATTTCAGTAACTGCATTCAAAACTGAGATAAGAACACGAACATTTTTTACCATTTTTTACACATTGCAATTAATCAAGTTTACTTTTGATGGAATCTATATTTGGTATCCACATATAATTTGAGGGGCTTACGTTGATCTCCGAGGAAGTGAAATACCCATGGTCAAATAGCCCTCACGGAAGAAATTTTTGTTTTTGGGGAAACTTTTAATTGTTCATATTTACTTTTTTCACATGCTTAGTACTCTAGAATGCATATTTGTTATCCATATATAATTTGAGGATCTCATATTGATTTCTGAGTGAGCTAGAGGGAAAATACCCTATGTCAAATGGCCCTCTCGGAAGAATTGTCTGTGTGTGTTTTTAGGAACCTTTTAATTGCTCATGTTTATTTCTTTTTACTCTTTTGATTTTCTAAATTGTATATTTTGTACCCATATATAATTTGAGGGACTCATATTAATTTGTATGAGTTATAGGGAAAATACCCAATGTCAAAGGGTCCGCACTGAGGAAATATAATTTTTTTTTTTCAATCTTTTAATTGCTCATATTTACTTTTCCATTTGTCTTGTATCCTATAATATATGTTTGGTATCCACATGTAATTGAAAGGTTCTATATTGATTTCTGTGTGAGCTATAGGGTAATTATCCTATGGCAAATGGTCCTCTGAAAAAAAAAAAAATTTGATTTTTAATTTTTTTTTCTGTTTTTTTTTTTTTTGCAACCTTTTAATTGCTCTTATCTACTTCTTTTTCAATTATTTTGCATTACATAATATATATTGTATTTGGTATCCACATATAATTAGAGGGTCTTATATTGATTTCTGTGTCAGCTACGCTATGCCAAATGGCCCTATCGGAAGGTTTTTTTTTTTTTTTTTTTTTTTTTTGCAACCTTTTGATTGGTCATATTTACTTTTTCCACTTGTCTTATTTTCTTGAATATACATTTGGTATACACATATAATTTGAGGGTCTCCTATTGATTTCTGAGTGAACTATAGGGAAAATACCCGATGACAAATGGCCTTCTCGGAAAAATTTTCTTTTGTAAGCTTCTGATTACTCATTATTACTGTTTTCACTTATCTCGTATTCCGGTATGTATAATAGGTATCCACATATAATTTGAGGGTTTTATATGGATATGGATATATATATATATATATATATATACATATATATATACGTATATATACATACACACACACACACATATATATATATATATATATATCTACTCAAGAAGAATACATGGTATATATATATATATATATATATATTTATATATATATATATATATAATATATATATATATATATATATATATATAGATAGATAGATAGATAGATAGATAGATAGATATATATGTAAATATATACATAATATATATATATATATATATATTGTCTTTGCCAAATATCTTTTTATCAATCCCCTTACAACGTGTTTCACTGATGTCTAAGATATCCAAAATATATTTTGTAAGTTCATTCTCCACTTGCTGTATCTTCCTAATCCAGTTCATGGTCTAACATTCCAATTACCAATTTTCAGTTTTTCTTTAGTATTTAAAAACTGGGAGATTTTAACACCCCGCTACGCTCGGGACTGGGGGCCTTTCTGTCATATTGTGTATCTATAGATTGACTAAATTCATAGAGGATTCATTGACTAAATTCATCAAACGATAGCCAGTTTCTTGAGATACACAGGGCCTATGTTACTATGGCAAGTGATTCCTGCTGGTCCTTAATTATTCTACTAAGATCATCCGAGAGGGATCGTGAATAGATGCCTAAGAGACATCTTGCTTCTCGCCTTAAACCCAATCTGTCACCCTGCTGCCAGTGACTTCATCGAGAGATAGGGGGCCATTTCCTCCACACCCGAAGTTCTCTTTATTCGACTAGGTTGTTCATCCGCTTACAATCGTATAACAGTTGGCACTTGGCAAACATGGATTGCTAAGATATACCGCCTAGCACGGTAAAGTAAAATTAA
>NC_090732.1:47556651-47574151 GCF_036898095.1 Palaemon carinicauda | reverse complement strand
AATTTCCTGTTACCAATCCAGTCGAATCCTTCCCCGCCATCATTAAGAGGACAAACAATTGGAAATAGCACATTCCCAAAGAGTACTCTGCTGTTCACTGGAAATTCATTTAAAAGGACGACAATAACATTTCTTTCCACTTGCAATGCTCATGAACAGACTTCATAAAATTTACATATTCAAGAGGACCTCTATAGTAATTCAGGACTCTCCACAAAATTGCCCGCTGTGTGTGCGTTAGTGTGTGTGTGTTCATTAGTACATGGAAATTTCATACTTTCAAAAGTTAAGCTGCAAATAATTTTAATATGGATGTCCGTTTGCATATGGAATAAAGAACCAAGGGCAAATTCTTTTTTTTACAATAAATGCCTCTACTTGATCTGGATTTGAACCTATGCTTCAGAATGGAAACAAAATTGGCAGAAGACTACTGTACAGCACGATTATAAAAGTTAAATGTATATATTAAAAAGTTTAGCATAGTCATGAAAATTTATGCAGTGAAATATAATTCCATATATCAATGTACGATGCATGATTTCAGGTACTTACTTAATATAGGTTTCTACCAACAATCCTCTTAGGAGAAAACATTTTATCCTATTATTAAGTCTCAAGAAATAACTCCTAAAAGAGTAAAGATGGTAAGAGGGAATCTGATCAACCATACTCCTTTGCTAAAGGCTTTCAACAGACAAGACCTGTATGTTCAGCGCAGGTTAGAATTTGATAATTTGCTTTCATCGAAGATATATGACTTCTGATAGATTTCATAAATCACATGTTAGATTAAGAAAGAACCTTTGAAATAATTTCCCTTTCCTCTCCCCCACCCCCCACCCCCCCAAAAAAAAAAATCTCGCGGAATATTGAATATGGAAGACTGCATGAGGACTGCAACTAGGGTACTTTTCTAGATATGAAGAGACATCTACTGTCAAAGAATTCTTTTTTCTTTTTTTTTTGCGTAATGTAATAGAGCTGTGATTCAGTAATAGAAATATTTACTTACACTTAGCAATTAAATTTTGCTGCAGCTTACCATTTCTGTTAATTCTAAGTGCCTAGTTTGAAAAGTAGTTATCTTTCTTTTTTAAAAATATTTATTTTTATCAAACTTATTATTTTAGTTTAATCCAAAGTTTATGTTTAAATAAAGCATTATTTACGACCCTTCGTTGAATAACTGTATAGACCTCTAAACTTTCGCGTACTTATGGGCGTTATTCCTGTTAAAGTTGTATATTCTGGATATTTCTTATCCCAATCAAACATCACCGGATTTTGAAGGATGGGTGCAACTAGAATTTTAGGACTTTCGATAATAATCAATGCTTTTCACGATATTAGAAATGTTAATTTATCTACAATCGAGAAAATATATATGGGATAACCAATGGTTTTTCAGCCATTGAAACCTTTGAGCTGGAGAGAGTCGAGACTTCTTAAAGTTGATTTTGCATCCCCGATGTTCCAGGAACTGGGTTACTTCTTTGGATCCTCGCAGACCAGTCGCTTCGGGTGCTGGCCACACCAGCCATACGTCCAGGTACTTTGTTACCTGAACAGTTTCTAGGCATGGTTATTGCACGACCGCGTCTGCCATTTTCATGAAGATACTTGGGACTGTGTTTAGTCCGAAGAGAATGGCTCTTAGGACATACTTTATCTTCAATAACTTGAATCCTAGGTAGAAGGAGAGGGGGCGACTGACTAGAAGCTGCCAATAGGCACTTGTCAGGTCTATCAAGACTGTGAACGCCCATTTTTGTAATAAGGTTCTTATGTGTAGAAAGATTAACATCCTGAACTCGCTGTTTCTTTTGAACTTGTTGAGTGGCGACAAGTCCAGAATGACTGAGTTTTCTTGAGTCCTTCTTGTGAGCCCCAAACAGCATTCCCTGGAATTTGATGGACTTTACTTTCCTTATCACCTGCATGTTCTACAGCTATAGGGTATACGCTTCTAAAACGAGATTGGAGTGTTGGAAGAGTTGAGGAAATGATGGTGGAGGAATGTCTAGATTCCATCCTAGTCCAATATTGATTAGGCCTTGGGCTCAAGGATCGAAGGTCCAACGATCCTATTGGAACCTCCCTCCTAACAGAAGCGTCTCTTTGCTTCGACTGATCAGAAGGTTTACCTCCTCGACCGTCTGCCTGGGGCACCACTGTCATAGAAACCGTGGGATGTTGTTGAACAGACCGAGGAAAAAGTCTAGACTTTTTCGTCTTCCTTTTAGGTTTGGGACCAACATCCGTGGAAGACTTCCTCTTTGAAGAGATGCCCCACTTCTGGAGAAGGTTCCTATTCTCCGTGGTGGCTTTCTCAATTACCTCTTTGACTACCTCGTTTGGAAAGAGGTCTTTGCCCCAGATGTTGGAAGATACCAGCTTCCTGGGTTCATGTATCACTGTTGCAGCAGCGAACACGAACTCCCTACAGGCTCTCCTAGCCTTCATAAAGGCATATAGATCTTTTACTAAGATGGCCAAGACCATAAGCATGTCTGGGGTACTTCGATGGGCTAAACACATCTCTATGCAGTTTTGTAGGGATAAGGAGGCTGCAAGTCTCTCCTTCGTCTCTTGTTCCTTGCACAAAAGAAGCTCAGAAAGTTTAGGGAGATTTTCGCTAAACTGTCATCCAGCGATGTCCGCGTCTTATTTCCCTACTGAAAAGGTTAAGTGGACTTCCTTCCAATCCTTCTCCTGCTTGGGCAAGGCTAGTGACAGAGGCTTGCCCTCCTTAAGTGCAGGACATGGTTTGCCTGCTTCCACTGCCTTGGCAACAGATTTAAATGCCTTCCACGTAAAGGGGAATGCTATTGAAGCAGGAGCAAGAAAGGTAGGGTGTCTCTTACTCAGTGCGAACACTTTCGACACCGAGTAACCCGCCTTTCTAAGGCTACTTGACAAGATAGCCTATGCCTTACCATGGTCGAGAACCATGACTTCCTTCGGTTCCGTTTGTCTTCCTGACGTTGGTTCATGCTTCAGTCGAATGAAGCAATCAGGGAAAGCGTTAAAGCTTGGCCAAAACTGGATTTCATCTAAAGGAACCGCTCCCATCTTCTCTGAGATGTAGAGTTTGCCGTCTACAATCGGCATAAGCTCCATGTACCTCCAGGGATTGGTTTTGGAGCATGTCGGGAGGTCTTTGTCTCTGGGTCGTTTGAATGACTCTCGGGAGGTGATGAGTGGAGCTTCACGGAGCTCTATCTTGAGTTTCGCTTCCTTTATTTTGCCTTGTTTGCAAAATTTTTCCAATAGACCTGTAAGATGGGCCAGTAACTGGCCCATTTTGTCTAATAGAGGGGTAGAAGGGTAAGATATCGAGGTTAACGGCTCCAGGGCCGGCACAGACGGAAGCAATTCCGACACGACATCGTCATCTTCTTCCAGGTGTGCCTTCCTGCCCTCCGTCCCGATGGTAATCTGGACGCAGGGAGGTGCAAATCGTGCCTGAGGCACCACTATTTCACTACTTGCTTTCGGGATCAGTAAGCTACGCATCTTATCGTTAGGTAGGTATGGTCCCGGAGAGATCTTCTGGAACCCTCTTGCCCATTTGCGTAGTTTCTTACGTGCCACATCCCTAGACTCCATTGACTTGGGATTATCAAAGCCTTCGGACACTATTGTCCGACAGATATTGCAAACTTAAGGGTCCCAATATTGCAGGGATTTGGAAATTATATTGCAGGAGGCATTAGACCTGCATGCATTATGACTGTAAAAGTACTTACTCTTAATATTGTAGAAGACTGCATCACATTTAATCTGGGGTTCCTCCTGTAAAGAAAGGAAAGCAGAATGAGTATACAATTGTTTATCTCATCTGATAAGCAATATGTAATAGTCATCTTTTAATTGTTATAACTTAGGATAGTAAGCTACAAAGGAATAGTGAGAGACAAATATTTGTGTATCCCTTGTAAGCAATTGCTGTTACCTCCCCCCAGTATTAATTATAAAGTTTCCTTTATCAAGGCAACTCGAACGAAAGGGTTCTAACCCCTAGGGATAGAAAAGTGTACAATACCACTGACTCTTCTAATTATTTAATACTGTGGGTTAAGGATAACTGATTTCAAATCAGAATATTGGAGGAATTCTATTCTTTCAATATAGGTTCGGTCTCAGCAGAAGCCTGCACAAGGGTACCCAATATATGTTAAAAATTAACTAATGTATAATAATACTATAGTTTTCTGTTTGCAGTATATACTATATTGCGATATACTGGCTACTGTATAATCGTATACTGTAGTTCAGCCAGTGTGCTGCCGGTATGGCTAACCTCTGGCGAAACGGTCCAGCCGGCATGTCGCCGACTGGACTAGAAATTAGAAAAGACACATATTTTTGCATCCTACCCAGCCTATTTGCTGTGACCTTCCCTTCCAATATTAAAAACATAGATTTTCCTGATCAGGGAAGCTCAAATATAAGGGTTCTAACCTTTAAGGATAGAAAGTGTACTACCACTGGCCCTTCTAAATTATTTAATATTGTAAGGTAAAATGTAAACTGATTTCTAATCAGAGTATTGAAGAAATTCTATTCTTTCAATATAGGATTGGTCTCAGCAAACACCTGGGCAAGGATACTCAAGATAAGGAAAATAACTGCTAGTATAATATATACAATAGTTTTCTACCTACAGTATATACTATACTGCAATTATACTGACTACTGTATAAACATATACTGTACTTCAGCCGGCATATAGCCGGAATAGCTAGTCCCTGACGGGACATTCTGGTCGGCATACTAGGTGATAGAGAGAGAGAAAGCATGGAGTGAAGGACTGCCTTAATACTGTGTATGTTTACACTAAATAAGGATGTAAATATATAATTTACTGCCTTACTAGAAAGAAGGTTCAAATGGAAGGGGAGAATGCATCATTCAGGCTTCCATCCAACCACAAGTACCGTTGCCAGCATAGTCCAGCCTGGATATGGTCGGCAGGTTAGTACCCGGCAGCACTGGTATAGGTGGCATGCCACCGGCTGAGTCAGTACCTGCCAGCGCCGGCCCGCCGGCCAGGTTAATACCCCGGCAACAGGACTTGCATATTCCAGCCGGCATATGGCCAGCAGGCTAGCTCCAGGCAGCACCGGTACAGTCGGCATGCCGCCGGCTGAGTCAGTACCTGTCGGCGCCGGCCCAGCCGGCAGCCGGGTTAGTACCCCGGCCACAGGACATGTGGCCGGCAGTCCAAGGGAGGACTGAAGAACCTTGGTGACAAAATAGACTTCCCTCCGACAGCCATCATGGCTGCCGGCAGCCGCCATAGCCTCCGGCAGCCGTCATGGCTGCCGGCAGATGTCATGGCTGCTAACAGCCGACATGGCAGCCACCAGCCACCATGGCAGCCGGCAGCCGTCATGGCCGCCAGCAGTCATCATGGCCGCCGGCAGCCAGCATGGACGTCGGCAGCCAGCATGGGCGCCGGCAGCCAGTAAACAGCTGTTAAGTAGGAGCCCGACCGGCCCCGCAACCCGCCGGCAAGCGGCGGGATTGTAGGACGACGACCAAAAGGGTTGCAATGGCTAGGCCATCACTAAAGGACAGAGAGGGGGGGGGAAGGGTTATGTATGAGGTGTGGAAGCAGCCGACAGGGTTGCCAGTCCTACCACACCCCTAAGAAACTCTGTTTCAGTATCGGCACTATCCTATGCGTTAGGATAATATATATTCTTCAGCCTAGGGTCTGCCAATACAGTTAAGGGGACGGCGGCAGACTTGCCGCCTCCTCTCAACAAGGGAGAAACAGAGTTTTAGTGCCTGCGCCATCCTAGGTGGCAGAAGTACATCTATTTTTCAGCCTAGGGTCTGCAAGCACAGGACTAGTCTTCTAGACCGCAGGGAGAAGGTGGCGGCATCATACAACCACTTCAAGTGCGGCCTTGGGAGGTCTAGCCTCCTATGCCGGCAGCCTAGTCTGGCAGGGGAATGCCTATTCACCCTGTCGGCTGGCTGCCAGCAAAAGACCATATACTCTGAGGTTTTGACTGAAACCCAAAGCCTGCTATCTGCCGGCCAGGGGAAGAGACAGAAAACACTAGCCCGGTCAAGCCTGAGTGTCTACTCGAAGGCAAGACTAACTTGGGTTGTAGCCTTTGGCTACACTCAGAGGGAAGGAGAGAATACCCTTAAATCTCCACTGGAGACGAGTATCGTTTTATATAATAATTTTAGGAGATATCTATCTCGACCTGAATTGATAAAACGATACACGAGGGTAAACGGGGAAATGTCTCAAAGTATACTACATCGCCTAGGTTAGGTTACCTAGGCAAGACGAGATCTTGGTTACCTATATCACCAAAACTCTAACGTATACGATCGACATAGAAAGAGGAAAATTATGCCGACCGTAAATATCTTTACAAGTATAATTATGCCTAAATAGCTTTCATAATTAATTAATGCTTTTTCAACCGGGAAAGTCGTTTTACTAACTAAACGACAGCGCCCATGGCGCCTCCGGTAACAGGCTTAGCTCCTAAGCATAATAAATTACTCTAATTTCACTGTGAAACAGGAGCTAAAATATATACATTGTAAAGAATCAATACTCCACTTTCCAAAGGCGAAAGAAGCTGGAGATTACATAATAATCCTCGCAGAATCGATCGAAAAAGTTAGATCAACAGAGAACACCACCATGCGAATTCACTACAAAATTAGGAATGACTGCCATCTTGAATATGGCGCCATCTTGATACTCAATAGTAGTATGGGAGATAGGGTAACCTTGATAACGGCTCCCCTTCCAAAATTGCCACTCTTCCCCCTCGAGGCGAAAACGCTATTCGGGGTGAAGATCGCTATGTGTCGTAACAAGATATACGTTCCCTGATTTATGCGATATCCTTTAGAGAACGTTAAGGATATTCACACCAGGAGTTAGAATTCTAGAGACCTAAAGGTAAATTCTCTCGGAATATCACTGTAGTTCATATATCCCTTGGAAGCTACTTTTAGGAACCTTCCATCAGGAAGACATGGGTTAAGCCCAAATATATATATATATATATATATATATATATATATATATATATATATATATATATATATATATATATATATATATATATATATATATATATATATATATATATATATATATATATATATGTACATATATACATATATAAATATATATATATATATATATATATATATATATATATATATATATATATATATATATATATATATATATATATATATATATGTATATATATATATATATATATATATATATATATATATATATATATATATGTTTGTGTCTGTATTTTTTCTAATATAAGTATGTATATATGTAAATATGTATCATCATTATGAATGTATATGTGGTAATTCTCTTTCATAATACAGTTTATAGTAAGAAAAATTTTTTCTAATCAGAAGTGAGAAAATATATTTAGAATGTAATGTAAATATCTTGGAATAGACTTTACCAATAATTTGTCCAACATATTTTTTTTTTCATGAAAGCAAGATGGTGAAATAGTGTTCATATACAAAAAGTTTTTCTTTATTTTCACTTTTATAGCATCACAATCACAGTTATTTCACTGCTTTTTGTTAACCTGAAGGAAAAATATACATTAGATTTAAAGAAAGAAATTCTTAATAGTATAGATAGGGAGGGAATCAAAAATCTTATTTTTTATGGCTTTAAAGTTTTGATATATAAATCCATTACACAGTGAACAGACTCAGAAAAATCGTAATTTGATAAAAGCTTGTGCGAAGAGGATGGGGAAGTATGTACATTTACCCTACCCTTATTGGAAATATATGTCAATACAGATAACCCATGACTTTTTAGCGTTGACTGGGTTAAGCTCTTTTTATAATGAGAAAAAAGTTAGTGATAGAATGTTAGCTATTATGCAGGATAAGGCAAGGAGGAATACAGGATTCGTCATTGGTCCAAATCCATATCTTTTTGTATTTAGATCATATTATATAGACAGAAATTCTATCTATGTAAGAGAGGAAAAATGGGAATCAATAATTACTTTTGCTAGATTTTTTTTAAGGAAGTCAAGATCAGTAGTTCTGAAAGGAACGAACATATGAAGTCAAAGAGCGAATAAACAATAATCAACTGAGTTACAACACAAGAATGTTAGGTACAGGAGAGATCAAAATCAAAACATCCGGTGAACATTTCACTGTATGAGAAATTACATGCCGAAGGAAAAGATTATGCTACTGGAAAATTGATATTAAGGGGGTCGGCTGGCTAATGCCATGTTTTTAAGGATAGGCCTTTTACATTCCTACCATTCAATAAGGTGCCTTAGGACATCTATAAACTGGATAAGATTTTTGCCTCTGACCTTCGGATTTTAGACGCCAGAGTGATTTATCCTGAAAATATGTGTTTTTCAAATTTTATTTCCTCCCTTGACGATTGATATTAAGACCTGGGATTACTACCATATATAGAACTAATATAGACCTCCAATCAAATGAAGAGTTTTTTCTAAAAGTAATTTTTTCCCCAGATATAAATTATTTTCATTATGGTTTAAATAATATACGCTAAAAATCAGGGGAAAAAATTAGGAAAAAAGATATGAAACAAAAATTTCATAAATGGATTCATATTTTGGTTTGATAATCTCTTTTTAGGATATATACTAACTTTCAATGCTATATCTTTAAAACTAAGGGAGAAGATAGAATTTGAAGGTCAATAAGTATAGTTTTGAGGTATGGACATTCAAAGTTTTTCTTTGTATTTTTACAAATGTAATATTAACAAATCATGATTATTGTGAATGCTGTGTTCCTTTTTGGATAATAATAAAAGAAAACAAAGTTATCAATCATAATTTAATCATAAATGAAGATCTCTTTGCTCAATATCTTGCTTTTTTAGGTGATACGCTCGCTCCTTGGTGATCTCTCTCCTTCATTAACTGCACTAATTTCGCCGATATTACCCACTTCTGAATTCTTATTAGAGTGAATTTCTTCTTCCTTATGTTAGTGAGGTGATGAAATTGTCGTTCCCTCTGAAGAAAAAGGAATGAATGTCAGATGTCCAACTCAAACGTGTACTCTATAAGGTTTGTGCTAGGACTAAGAGGGCCGAAGGGTGTAATTACCTATAAAACAGCATCTTGTGACTCATGAAATCTATACAGATGACATTGCTCACAATATTTTTTATCTTGAAATTTAGTAATTATCAAAATTTACAATAAAGAAGAAATACTACATTTTCTTGTAGGGAACAATGTTTCAGTTTTATTGAGCTACTTCTACTAATTACCCTGTAACTGTGAAAGTAAGAGGAGTTTTCGTATACACATTCTGCATTGCCATACGAAGCTTTGTGACTTTTTAAGGATTTTTTCATATTTTTCTTCTTACACCACCAAATATTGGCATTCCAGCCGGACCCCAGAAAACACTTCCAGAACACTGAAATTACTACCAGATCTTTGACCATACAAAATCTATAACGTTTAAGACACTTCCAGGACACTAAAATAACTGCCAGATCATTCTCAGAGTGTATATTATTGAAAACAGTTACATAATATTTAAATTACTAACATATATTTACCCAGACCGCATCTATAACGTTTGAAACATTTCCAGAGGACTAGAAGTACTTCTAGATCATTTCTCAGACAGCGTGTATAATGTTTAAAATGGTTACAGAATGCTAAAATTACTACCCGATCTTTGCTCAGACAGCATCTTTAACGTTTCAAATGTTTCAAGAACGCTAAAATTAAAGCCAGATCTTTGCTCAGAGAGCATCTATAATGTTTAAATAGCATTTCAACAAAATATAAAAGTTAAATTTTTAATATATATATATATATATATATATATATATATATATATATATATATATATATATATATATATATATATATATATATATATATATATATATATACATATATATATATATATATATATATATATATATATATATATATATATATATATATATATATATATATATATATATATATATATACTGTACATTAAAAATACTGCAAAAATCAGCAGTTTATGAATTAAAATGAATAGAAATAATTAATATAAATGAAACATAATATCTACTTAGGAATCCACAAGATGGTTGAAAAAATCGTAAATTTTCTATTTTTCAGGACATATTAATCAAATAGACTTTCTAAGATCCCGAGGGACATATACGCACAGTCATTACCATTATTATTACTACTAGCTAAGCTACAACCCTCATTTCAAAATCAGGGTGTTATAAGCCCAAGGGCTCCAACAAGAAAAAATAACCCAGTGGAGGAATGAAATAAGGAAATAAATAAACTACAAGAAAGGTAATGTAAAATTAATATAAAATATTTAAAGAATAATAACAACATTAAAAATAGGTCATCCTTATATGAACTGTAAAGAGACCCATATGTCAGCCTGTTCAGCATGAAGACATTTGAGCTTTTGAAGTAACAATGATTCTACTGTCTGATAAGGAAGATTGTCCGACAATTTGGTAGCAACTGACCTAAAACTTCTGAACTACACTCTAAAAATTTACCGTATGAATGGTAAAAAACCTGGAATGAAAGTTGCCAGGAATGCAGCGTTTTAAAAACGGATATATTGACGTAAAGGAGTGATATTACGGATACCAACCCGTATAAAATGAAAACGAAGTAGGGTAAAAATTTACCGTTGCCGACATTTTACTGAAATACGGCTGAAAACAATATATTTTAATGGAGAATTTCCAATTAAAACTACGGACTTTTTTTTTAACAGTGTCCTGTGTAGTATTGAGTCTTGCATATTAATTGTCTTTTGGATGTTCTGCCCAGTAACTAATTCTAGTCTTCTCTGCCTTTATATCCCACCCCATCCCCTTTGTTATCATCCATCAATGTCACTTTCAACAAGTTCAACGTAAGGACAACTGTAGCCCAATATACATATTCAACTCAAGATACCATTTTTCCGAGCAGTGATCAAAACCATCTATAGTGAATATATCCAAAGATGTGTTACAAAGATAATTTTCACGGTATATGTAGCAGGAAGAACTTCTTGACTTATCAGACGCTCATAATTGAAATAGCTAGAATGATAAGACAAACCAATGAAATTCAGCATCATGTCGGGATAGAATAAATCGTCATTAAACTCATGAACCATTAGATGCTGAAAGGTTTAAATGAGAGTAAAGCAATAGTTCTAAAAAGGTGTTCCTTCTTTAATGCAGAAGGTTTTTAATCTCTTAAGCGTAACTCCGATAGAAGATATTTATGGGTCTCCTAATGTAGCCTCTTAATGAAAATAAACCATGATCTTCAGGGTAGGGCCTCTTTAGGATAATGAATTTCTATTCATACGCATATATTTTATTTGGTACTGCCGATATTCCTTATTTGTCAGAATCGCTTAAAAATCATATTTGTGAATTTCAACAGTTTTCATGTACATTATAAGTTATCATGAGCGATTCCATTTCCTGATTATACCGTTCATTTTTTTTTCTTTTATCTATTATATGAAAAACCTTTTCTCTCATTTTACCATTACCTATCACATCTATTTCCAAGTCAGATACTTCCATACCTTAGCCATCCATATTGCTGATCACCTTGGTTTTGTTTGTTATACAATAACCTTACTGTGGCTTCCATTCAATTCTAACTTTCTTTTCTTGCTAATTATTATTATTATTATTATCATTATTATTATTATTATTATTATTATTATTATTATTATTATTATTTTTATTATTTTTATTATTATCATGATGATGATGATGATGATGATGGTGATTATTATTATTATTATTGAAGTATATTTAGATGGAAACGAAACTCAGATATATCCTTCCTGAATGACTTTATTTTTAAGACTAATTTATAATGATATACAGTTCAAAAGAAGACAAGATAGTTAACAGGGTAGTTATGCTTAATGAGTAGTAAGTATCTGTAAACACAAATATAACCTCTTGTAATAGGTAGTTATCAACATAAATACATAACACCTTTTCCCCTCGCGAAAAAGGATGAAAGATTAAAGCAAATAAAAGGATAAACAATCAATAATTAACTGGTGGCATAGCTTCGAATAAATAATACAAAACATGCATAATATTATTAATCATTTTACATTCTAAAATAGTCAGGTGGTCTACTTTGTCTGCTAGACCTTCGAAGTTTTGGTAATGCAGATATCGATCCATCAGGTGAGTCATCAGAAGGTTTACCATTTTCATTTCCCGATAATTTTTCTGCAGCTGCCGCTTCCTTTTCCTCTACATTTGGGATTTCATTCTTCTCTGCACCTGCAACTTCATCACTTAACTCTTCACGAGTATTTATGAACTCTTTTGGTAATGGCGGGTCTGGATAGCTGATCAACTCTGAAAAATCACGTGCTAAGAGTTCATTTTTGCTATCTTGAGAATCATTGGAGATCAGTCTCATTTGATCAATATGCCTCTTCCATACTAAGTTACCGTCCACTTGTACATTGTATGTACATGGACCCAATTTAAGAACCACAACTCCTCGAGTCCATATGCCCTTCTTGGTATTTTGACGATAATCCCGAACCAGTACCACGTCCCCTAGATCGAGTTCCCTCATTGGTTTCTCGTTCTCTGAGGCTTTTCTTTCAATTCTCTGAGATGCATCTGGGTGTATTAAATCAAGGCGAGTGCGCAACTGCCGACCCATGAGCTCTGCAGGCGTGCGCTTTGTTGTACAGTGAGGTGTAGTTCGGTAAGTCAGTAGAAATTGACACAACTTGGTATTTAAAGATGTATTACACGATTGCAATGTTCTCATCGCCCTTTTCATTCCTTGTTTGAATGTTCTTACTGTATTTTCGGCCTGCCCATTACTGCTTGGGTGATAAGCGGGTATCAGTATATGCTTTACACCATTTTGGGTCATGAACTCTTTAAATTCCTCAGCCACAAACTGTCTTCCATTATCAGACACGAGCTCTACACAAACCCCATGCTGAGCAAATACCCGCCGCATGATCTCGATGGTATTCATAGTTGTAATTGATTTCATTGGGTGTACTTCTGGCCATTTTGAAAATGCGTCAATCATAATGAGGTACATTTGTCCCAGGAATGGTCCTGCGAAATCAACATGTACTCTTTTCCACGGACCGGAAGGCCATTTCCACGGATTACCCTCAGCACGAGTCGGCATTGGCTGAGTAGCCTGACAAGCCGAGCACCCTTGCACAGTGTTTTCAATATCTTGATCGATATTCGGCCACCACACATGCAAGCGAGCTAATCCCTTCATCCTAACAATCCCCGGATGACCACCATGTAGCTCTTCTAAGATTTGAGTTCTATATCTAGATGGTATTACCACCCTGGCACCCCATAAAAGACATCCCTCTTCAATTGAAAACTCACGCTGACGGCTATGGAAGGGTTTCAGTTCCTGTGCAACGTCCTCAGAGTCTGGCCATCCATTTCTTGTGTAATATAAAGCTCTAGCCAGTACAGCATCATGCAAAGTTTCCCTTGCAACAGATTTTGCAGTTACAGGAAGAGAGTTCACCTGGTGCCTGCTAAATGCAGTTGCTTCTTGTGTCCAGTTTACAAGCTTATCTGATGCATCTGAGTCACAATCTGGTAAAGGCAACCGTGAGAGTGCATCAGCATTTCCATTGTCACTTGAACGACGTAATTCAATGTCATAATCATAAGCTGCTAACTGTATAGCCCAGCGTTGTATTCTTGCAGCTGCAAGGACTGGAATGCCCTTCCTGGGTCCCAGAATGTATGACAGTGGTTTGTTATCTGTAATAAGGGTGAATTTACGACCATATAAATATTGATGAAACTTCCGTAGTCCAAAGATGATTGCCAAACCCTCACGCTCAATTTGGGAATAGTTACGTTCAGTGGGTGTTAACATCCTTGATGCATAAGCAATTGGTCTCTCTCCGTTACTGGTGATATGGGAAAGCACTGCTCCAAGTCCTTTGGGTGATGCATCTACTGCCAACGTCACAGGTTTACTCAAATCATAGTGCACTAATACTCCTGTTTCAGTGGTCAGCATTTTTTTAATCTCGGAAAAAGCTCTTTCACACTCTACTGACCAATGCCATTTTCTGTCTTTATGCAGTAATTCAGTGAGAGGCGCTGCGACTGATGAGAGATTTGGCACATAACGACGGTAATGGTTTACCAGCCCCAGGAAGGATTGCATTTCAGACCTTGATTCTGGCCTTGGTGCATCCGTGACTGCTGCAATGGCATCCTCCGTCATATGGATACCCTCTTCATCCACAATGAAACTCAAATATTTCAAGGAGGGCTTCATAAATTCACATTTCGACAAATTACATTTCAACCCATTGATGTGCAACCGCTGAAGTACCTTTTCCAGATTGTGTAAATGTTCAGCTTCGGTTCTCCCAGTAAGACTAATATCATCTATGTTGCATCCACAAGGTACTCCTTGCAGAACTTTATCCATTAAAGACTGAAAAAGTTGTGGTGCTGCTGAGACACCATATGGTAAACGGGTATATCTGTACAAACCAAGTGGTGTGTTGATTGTGACATATTTCCTAGATTCCTCATCTAATTCCACTTGCTGATAAGCTTGTGATAAATCTAACTTTGAGAAAGTTTTTCCACCGTTTATGGTGACCTTGAAGTCACCACAGATCCTAATAGAACCATTGTCTTTTGAAACTGGCACTATCGGTGCCGCCCACTCACTATATTCAACTTTCTCAATAATTCCTTCCAATTCTAGTCTTTTAAGTTCTGCATTCACAGCATCCCTGATTGCATAAGGAACTGTCCTCGCTTTATAAAAGATTGGTTTTGCATCCTTTCTTACACGAATATGAGCCTTTATATTCTTGGCTGTACCCAGTTTACCATCAAAAACATCACCATATTTCCTTAACAGTTCGTCTAACTTTGAGGTTTTCATAGTACCAGAATATAAATGATTTACAGCTAACTTTTTCCAGTCAAATTTAGCAAAATGCAGCCAGTCCCTACCGAATAAGGCAGGTCCATTCCCCTGTACCACATACACTGGCACTTCCTCCACTCTGTGTCCATGAACTTCCATAGTTATGTAACACATACCGACAACTCCTATTTTTTCTCCCGTCATGGTTTTCAGCACAATATCGCTGGATTGAAGTACTGTTTTTTTCAGATGTTTAGCGTAGAACTCTTCACTGATCAGTGACACAGAAGCTCCTGTGTCCAATTCCATATCAATTGGTATCCCATTTAATTTAACTTTCACTATTATCTCTGGAACCTTATTGTGTCTTGCTTTCATTTTCTTAACACAGTATTTCAATGTATGCACCAATTCATCCTGCAGTTTGCACTCTGTAGTTTCTTCTTCCGAGCCGCTGGTCTCCTCCTCTGCCCTGTTGACCGTCGATCGTTTCCTTCCTTGTCTTCCATATTTCAAATTTCCATTGACTGTGGTGTGATTTTCCATTCGGCACTTTCTCCGAAGGTGTCCTTTTTTATGACACCCATTACACTCAGTATCCTTATGGAAACAAACATCAGCCTTATGGTTTGTCTTCCCGCAACGATAACACTTGAGAGAAGCTGTCGGCCCAACAACTTTGTTTACCTCCTGAGTTTGACCCTGAATCTTAGTGACGTTTTCATCAGCCATTTCCTGACTTAGCGCAATCGAAAAAGCTTTCTTTAAGTCAAGCTCCTGTTCACTTAATAGTTTCCTCTGTGCTGAGCGGTTGGCCAATCCAATAACAAACAAGTCTCTTAAAACTTCCTCTTGAAACGCACCAAACTGACATGTTTCCGCCAATTTCCGTTGCTCCGTTGCATAATCAGTGATGGATTCTCCTGGACGTTGTTTCCTATTGTAAAACTTGAAACGTTCAGCTATCAGGATGGGTTTTGGGTGGAGGTGATTTTTCAAAAGCTCAGTAAGCTCTTGATAAGTCCTTGATGAGGGCTTATTAGGGGCAAGCAATGTTTTCAGAAGTCCATATGTAGGAGCGCCAACGGCGCTCAAGAAAACTGCCCGTTTCTTATCTTCCTCTGTTATGTCATTTGCTAAGCAGAACTGATCAAACCTTTCGACATAATCTTCAAAGTCCTCGGATTTGTCATATGCTGCTATATTACCCAAATGCGCCATCCTTAATTTTCCCTTTCGTGAGTCAGTTCCTCGTCGCCATTGAAGTATATTTAGATGGAAACGAAACTCAGATATATCCTTCCTGAATGACTTTATTTTTAAGACTAATTTATAATGATGTACAGTTCAAAAGAAGACAAGATAGTTAACAGGGTAGTTATGCTTAATGAGTAGTAAGTATCTGTAAACACAAATATAACCTCTTGTAATAGGTAGTTATCAACATAAATACATAACAATTATTATTATTATTATTATTATTATTATTATTATTATTATTATAGAAGATAATGGCTTCGTCGGTGGCGTTAATTTTATAAGACATCTTTTCTATTAATCCAATCTTCTCAACAGCACTGTAATTTGACCTTTACTGTGCTATTCTCATTTTTATATGTACGACGTCCAGGGGCGTTCCATAGTTCGTCATTTCTAGGGATGGGGTCAAGTTGTAAGGTGTTTCAAGCAGCAAGGTACGTCTGCTTATCATCAGGCATGAAGCTCAAGTGATAAATGAGGGCTTCATGGCTCTATCTATATGAATTTAGGTAAGTATCATTCCAGTCTCTGATTTCTCATTGGGTGCGATACGCGATGGCAATATCTGTGCCGGGAGGCACTCTGTCCTGCGTCACGTGGGCAAGATTCCCTGGTAGAAATATCTGCTCTCCCATTGGCTCTGGCCCTCGCTGGAATAGAATCCAATGGTAATGCCGCTGTCAGTGTTGTCGTTATTGGTAGGGTTGATCGTAGTGGGGATGGCAGTGCTCCTTCGGCCGATACGTAGGAGAAGCATTTCCTGAATGGTGTTGAGGATAAGATACTCCTGCTAGAGAAGTTGTGCCTCCAGATTTCTAATCCTACTGCAGTCAAGGGCACTGCCGATGATTTCGGAATTTTTCACGTGTTTTCATGAAATGGAACTATTGTGGGTTTGTTGATAATGTGCCTTAATGACACCTTGCTGTACTTGGCAGGAGAAGCATTTGCAGAGCTGCATGGTGGTCATCTCGATGTAGCTGCCCGGGCATCCTCGGAAGGGACATTGGTTTTTAGTAGACCACTTAAGTTCTTAGCCCAGTGAGCAAAGGAAATAAAGAAACATAGAGAATAGTGTGCCTTGGTTTACCATTAAGCAAGAGAACTCTAACCTTAGACAATGGAAGACCATGGTACAAAGGCACTAACACTACCAAAGACAAGAGAACAATGGTATGATTTTTTAGATTCTTCCGAGACGAAATGTTTACCATATCTAAAGAGCCTATTCTACCTTTACAAAGTGGAATGTAGTCATTGACCAATTATGG
>NC_090732.1:47549151-47551651 GCF_036898095.1 Palaemon carinicauda | reverse complement strand
TATCAGATTTGACTTGGAATAACAATGCTCAGCTTAGAGCTTTTGCTCAGAGAGTTTATGCTTCAACTGGAAAAGAATACAATTTAACCATAAAAGAAACCCTTTCGGGCACAACCCAGGAACATAAGTGACGGACTGCTCTTAAACCTACGCTCTTTGGTGTGGAGGCAACAGTTCCTCCTTTTACTTAAACCAGATGGCTCTGTCACTCACTGTCCAAAGGAAAAGGCAACCCTTTTGGCTAATGTGTTTGACATTAAACAGAGTAATGAGAAACTTGATCTTCTTCATTTTTGTTTTCCTGAGACTAAACTAAATAGCTTAGCTTTTTGATCTCGCGAAATTAAAGCTCTCTTTATGGACCTTGATGCTTATAGAGGTGTAGACCCGAATGGTATTTCTCCTTTATTTTTTATGAAGAATTTAGAGTTCTTAGCTCCTAATATGGCTCATATTTTTCAAAAGTTAGCAAGCAGAGGAGCTTTTAGCACTTGTTGGAGAACGGTTAATGTTACTCTACTATGAAAATGTGTTTGTGGTAGCTCAAGTCCAACTGACTACCACCCAATTTCCATAACTCCCATATCACCTAAAGTTTTAAAACGTCTTTTGGCAAAATGTCTTAAAATGTTTGCTGAAGGTAATCGTCTGTTCCCATAAAAATTTCAAACCAAGTAGTTTACTCACAATACTATATAGGACATATGCAAAGATCATATTAATCTGAAAAAAAAAAAAACAGTTACACTTTCATCCACCCAGAGAGCAAGCCGGTTTTAGAAGCGGGTATTCAACAACTAGTCATATCCCTATGATTAAACAGATTTTGGAAAAATTGACCTTATGACAAACCACTATGTATGGCATTCTAGAAAATGAGAAAGTTTTTGACTGTCAAACTTCAGCAGTAAGGAAAGACCTTCAAAAGCAAGGAAAATGTATAAAGTAACATTCATGGGAATACCTTAACAACTTAAGATTTGCCGATGACATAGTTCTAGTGTGTTAATCATACGATGAAAGGCAAAAGATGACCGATGATTCGAATAGAGAAAACAGCATTATAGGGCAGAAAATAAATTTTAGTAAAACTAAGACAGTATTCTATAAAAATACCGAGGTTGTTAACGAATATACGTACAAGGAACAGACAGTAAGTGTTTCCCCATAACATGAGATTGAAATTGAATGAATGATAAGAATAGGATGCTAAGATTTTGTTAAATAAATTATAATAATGGTATTTAATCAGGTGGTAATATCAGTATTAACTTGGATACTTACTAAAGCTGTTGAACATAAGCTAGTTACAACTTAAAAAGAAATGAAAAGAATAATGACGAGAATAACACCAAGAAACAAAAACAAAATTAATAAAATGAGTTGTTTATTCTAGGTAAAGAGTCCCCTTCTACCCATGCTAAGAGGAAAGTAGCCACTGAACAATAACAGTGCAGCAGTTAACTCCTTGAACGATGAAGAATTGTTTGGTAATCTATGTTGTCAGGTGTATGGGGACAGATAAATCTGTGGAAAGAATAGGCCAGAGTATTCGGTGTATGTTTAGGCAAAATTAAAATAAGCCGTGAACATTGAGAGGTATCCACAACAGTACTGTCTGGCCAGTCAAAGTATCCAATAACTCTTTAGCGGTAGTATATCAAAAGGGGCTGGACATGTAAGAAAAATAAATGGACATGATCAGTACATACAATGAGGATGACTGGTACCGATGGATATTGCAAGTAACAGAATGAGTGCTTCGAGACTGCAAACGAAGAAGGGAATGGAATGAAATATGATGTATTGGAGTTCTAAGAATATTTCTGTGTATACATTAGACTGGCATAGAAAGACCATTGATAGATGCATGTGGAAGGACAAGTCTGAGGCCTTTGTCCTACGCTGTGTTAGCTACAGCTGATGATCATATATATATATATATATATATATATATATATATATATATATATATATATATATATATATATATATATATATATACGCATATATATATATATATATATATATATATATATATATATATATATATATACGCATATATATATATATATACGCATATATATATATATATATATATATATATATATATATATATATATATATATATATATATATATATATATGTATATATATATATATATATATATATATATATATATATATACATATTCTTCTTCAATAAGTAGGTATATTTTATCTTCTCACGGAGAGGAACTATTTGATAAGATACACACTAGATAGTATAACGGCTATTATCATTAATCCTCCGTAATGTCAGCATAACTTATATTTTTTTTAATCTTTATTTTTTTTTTTACACAAATGAAGTGTAAAATTGCATCGACGTGATTCATTTAACATACAATTGTATCTATTTTTTCCTCTTACATAAATAAACTATGATTTTCATCGTAAAGTCGTAAATAGCGTAATAAACATTTTGACTTCTTTTTTTGAAGAATACAGAATGAAACAA
>NC_090732.1:47536651-47539151 GCF_036898095.1 Palaemon carinicauda | reverse complement strand
CTTTCATAGATCTTTCACAAGTAACCAGTTTATATTCTAAGGCATTAGTAAAGCGTAACGTTTCTTATACATAAGATAATACTGGTGGGACCATCCGATTAAATACTTTTTTAAAGAAAGTGGCATTTCACATTTCATAAACTCATTTTGTTTATCAAGAGTTCTCCATCCTATGCTTATCCTTCTTTGGATTTCTATATTGTGTTCTGGGGAAACACTTACTCTCGGTGCTAGGTACGTATATTCATTAACAGTCTCTACAGTTTTGTTCATAACCTTTATTTGTTGTCTACCTACATTTTCATAGAACATTATCTTAGTATTTATTATATTCATTTTCAATCCTACATTTCTCCTTTCTCTATTCAAATCTTCAACCATCCTTTTTAATTCCACTTATGATTCACTATGTCCTCTGCAAATCATAAGTTGTTCAAGTATTCCCCATGAGTATTAATTCCTATGTTTTCCAAATTTAAACACTTAAAAACTTCTAGAAACGCTGAAAAAAATTTAGGAGATATGGGGAATATCTGTGCAAAACCTTTTTCATTCGGAATATTTTCAATATATATGTATAAATATCTTCAAGTGTTTTAACATACGATTCATCTATTCATTGTTTTTTATGTGATTTAATTACTGCTAATGTTTTGACAGAAACAAAAACTTTCTCATAGTCTATAAATGTCATAACCTTTGGTTGAAATCATGGATATGGCCTGTTGTTAGGTACCGGCCTGCTTGCTCTGTTGGTTGATTATAGGCTGGCTGACTTTCTATTAAGCCTAGTGTTATCTTTGTAAAAATCTCATATATCACTGAGAGTAAACTCATTGGGCAGTAATTTTTCAGTACTTTTGCGTCTCCCTATTTGTGAATTAGTATAATAATAAAGGCTTTCCAAGATGTAGGTATATATATATATATATATATATATATATATATATATATATATATATATATATATGTGTGTGTGTGTGTGTGTGTGTGTGTGTGTGTGTGCATGAAGGGGATAATCTGAGTGATACATTTGAAGCTGAGGAAGACCTTAATGTGCTCATGAATGATTTCAGTGTGTTTGAAGTCGAAGCTATTCTTAAAAAAAAAAAAAAAAAAAAATAAAAAATAAAAAAAATAAAAAAAAAAAATAAAAAAAAAAGAGAGAGAGAGAGAGACATAAAGCCCCTGGATATGATGGAATAACTGCTGAGATGATATTGGTGGAAAATGAAGTGACTCCCCTGAATACTTACAAGGTTATTTTGTAGTTTGAGGCGTGGAGAGGCAATACAAGATAAATGGGAGCTAGGAGTGTTGGTGAAAGTTATAATAAATAGACGTGGCTGATAGCAAAAACTACAGAGGCATCCCACTTACGTCAGCTGTCATGAAAATATATATTATGCTCATTCTAACGTAACTGGAGAGGAAGATTGATGAAAAGTTGTGAGATGATCAAGCAGGAATTAGAAAATGTAGAAGTTGTACTGAATAAATATTCCTTTTAAGACATGTGGTACAGCAATGTGTAGAATATAGAAATACACTTTGATGGCATTTGCGGACTATGAGAAAGCCTTTGATAGTTTGCACCGGCCAACTTTGTGGAGAATACTGCGTAATTGTGGATTTCCTCTTGAATATGTAGATTTTTTAAGGTCTGTTCATGAGCATAGCAAATGCAAAGTTAATGTTAGTGGAATCCTATCACACGATTTCCAGTGAGCAATGGAGTACTCTAAGGGAATGTGTTGTCACTTGTGCTGTTTATCCTCGTCATGGATAATGTAATGCATAGAACAGTTGGGGATGGTGGAGAAGGATTTGGCTGGATTGGTAACAGGAAATTAGCCGACCCAGAGTATACGGATGACGCTGTTCTTATTAGGAGAACACTTCAGGTGTTGCAAAACCTCCTTACGAGAATCCATGAAATTCGACATAGGTTGGCTTCAAGATAAAAAAAGGACAGAAGTGATGAGATCGGAATATGCAATGAAGATGATATACCAGTGGAAGGAGGAAGGATTGAGGTAGAATCATTTAAATATTTAGGAACTATGACCTCTAATACAAGATCTTTAGAATATAAGTTTGTTGAAAGATTGAAAAAGTAAGTCAGGCAATGGCTAGGGTAATTGAAATTTTGAAATCGAATCTCTTGAAGTTACACATAAAAATAAGTCTATATATCAGATTAGTGCGATCGGTGTTACTGTATGGACATGAGTCACGTTATGACAATGAAACAATATCTAATAGATTTTTTGTATTTGAGAACAAAGCCCTCAGAAGAATATTGGGAGTCAAATGGCAGGACAGAATAAGAAATGAAACTGTAAGAGAGATTACTTGAGTGCCACACGGGGATGAGATCATGGTGAGGGTTAAAAGAGATGGTTCTGGCATGCTCTTCACACTGCCAACGAAAGATTAGTTCACCAAAAATTCAAATGGGCCCCACAAAGTACTAGAAGAGTTGGAAGACCCAGGGTTT
>NC_090732.1:47524151-47526651 GCF_036898095.1 Palaemon carinicauda | reverse complement strand
CCTTTCATTCCCGTCTGTTTAGGGTTTTTCTATGCAATTCTATACCTGCAGATATTGTTAACTTGTTAATTCAACGTCTTCTCTTTCTTACCGTGCTTCGTTTTCAATTTCAAGGAACCCATTCCGTTATTCTTTTAGTCAACCTATTATGAGTCATTATCATTATATGTACATTTATTTTTTCTTAATTGTTGTTAGAATATCCTGTACTGTACTGTGACGGGCCAAGAGAAAGTTGTGACTCAAAGACAGGGTGAAAGCAACTGAGTGAGTTTATTATAGAACACTCTCCTTTATAGACAAAAGCTCAAAGCGACAAGAAATTTCATGTTCGAAAAACAGACACTGTTACAGATGAAAAAAGCAGACATGTTTATATATATACACAAAATGAACTATGTACGATCGTGTGACACACGGCTGGTATATGGCTCCCCCCCTAAAAATGACATACTGTACATGTTGATCAGGGCGCCCTGATCTAGAGAGGCGAACTGTATGCGCGTCATCTGGCTGGAGATAAGCAGGTTTTAGGCTATCAATGGAGACCCAGTCTTCTTTGCCTCGAATGTTTAGTAGGAATGCTTTCGGACTGCGTCGGATCACAAGGAAAAGCCCCGTGTAAGGGGGCGTTAGTGGTGTCTTGCTAGTGTCGCTGCGTAGGAAGATGTGCGTTGCAGTGTGCAAGTCTGTCGGTATATGATGCTTTGCTGGGGGCTTGTATGTCTGGTGGCATGGAGTAAATTCTCCAACGACGTGACGTATGCTCTGGAGATCATCGAAGGAGGTTGTAGAAGGAAAAAATTGGCAGGGACGACCAACGGGTTGCCATTCATCATTTCAGCTGCCGAGACGTCGAGGGCGTCTTTAGGAGTGGTCCTTAGTCCAAGGTGGACCCAGAGAAGCTGAGAAAACCAGTTGAAATCCTTGCAGCGGGACATCAAAGCTGCTTTGAGGGTGCGATGAAAACGTTCAACCATTCCATTGGCCGCGGGGCTGTAGGCCGTTGTCTGATGTAGGGTGATGCCCAGGAGATTCGCTAATGATGTCCACAATTGAGAGGTGAAAGTGGTACCCCTATCAGAAGTAATATGCTCAGGGATACCGAATCTTGCAATCCATCCTGAGAGTAAGGCAGATGTACATGAGGCGGACGTTGCAGTTTTAATAGGAATGGCTTCAGGACAACGAGTGGATCGGTCGATAACGGTAAACAGGTAACGATATCCTTGTGATGTGGGTAGGGGGCCTACAACGTCGACGTGAATGTGTGCAAAACGACGCTGAGGTTGAGGAAATGTGCCCACTCCTGAATCCGTGTGTCTATTTACTTTAGAAGTAAGGCAAGAAGTACAGGCGCGTACCCAGTCCTTAGCATCTTTAGAAATACCGTGCCAAATGAACTTCGCCTTCAGCAGCTTTGCAGTAGAACGGCACGAGGGATGTGAAAGGCCGTGAATAAAATCAAACACCTGCCGGCGCATGAGAGCAGGAATCCAAGGTCGCGGTCTACCAGTACTGACGTCACAAAGGAGAGTGGTGTTGGAGTCTTCGAGGGGGATCTCCCCCCAACGGACGGACGTGCAGGATGTCCTACATGCTTGATACTCTGGATCCTGTCTTTGGGCTTCAGCCTGGGTGTTGAAATCCAATCCCAGTTGAACGGCAGCCAACGTGTTTCTTGACAAGGCATCGGCAACGGTATTAATTTTCCCAGGGAAATATTGAAGGGTGCAATTGTATTCAGCCACGGCAGAGATATGTCGGTGTTGCCGGGCGGACCAGGAGTCAGACTGTCGAGTGAAGGCGTGCACCAGAGGCATGTGGTCTGTGCGAATGACGAAGGCCGTACCTTCTAAGAAACGGCGAAAGTGATGGACAGCCAAGTGCACCGCCAGCAATTCGCGATCGAAGGTAGAATAACCCGATTCTGCCTTGTACAGTTTTCTGATGAAGAATGCCAATGGGCGGGGCGAGCTGTTGACCACCTGTTCGAGTACTGCACCAATAGTGACGTCGATAGCATCAGCGGAGAGAAGGAGAGGGGCATGTGGGATAGGAAAAGTGAGAGCCGCAACAGTTGATAGGGCCTTCTTTGCATTGCAGAAGGCAGATTCTTGAAGAGGACCCCACTTCAGGTCCTTTGGCTTGCCCTTGAGGGAGGCGTAGAGGGGAGCAAGAGTGGGGGCAATGGCTGGCACAAAACAGTGATAATAGTTGATCATGTCCAAGAATTCCTGCAGAGCTTTGAAGGTCGAGGGCGTAGGGAAGTCCTGAACGGCTGCTACCTTCTCAGGGAGGGGTGGACTCATACAGGAGTGATGCGGTGCCCTAAGAACGACACTTCGTTGGTGCCAAAGGTACACTTGTCGTACCGGACTACAAGGCCGTTTTATTACAGGCGGTTGAGTACGATGCGCAGGTGACGGAGGTGTTCCTCTTTTGAGGTGGAGAACACAAGTATGTCATCCACATAACATACACAGAAAGGGAGGTCCCC
>NC_090732.1:47494151-47516651 GCF_036898095.1 Palaemon carinicauda | reverse complement strand
AAACACTCACTATGCTTACAAAAACATGTCACTCCAAAACTTTGATATGTCACTCAACACTTTTAAAACAATATACTAAGATGCATATGAGAGAGAGGAGAGGGAAGATGGTTATGTATTAACGCTGGGATTCTCTATCAAGGCTAGGCAACCCTGGGGTTACCTTTATATGAAACTTAGCTACTTCCAGAAGCTTCCATGATCGAGATATGGTAGCGTGGGTGCTTGGCTAAGGCATCAGAGTTATCAAGAATTGCCTTATCTAACATATACCCTCACAACGGTAGATGGCTCTCTCTCTCTCTCTGTCGGCTAGCTCTGCCCACCTTTTTTCCCCGAAATAGAAAAAAGAAAAGATAACTATCTCTAGGTTTTTCAAGAATTTTCCCAAGCACATGGTATATTGCGTATTCTCTCACAAACATGACGCAACACCTCATAGAAATATAAAGGAATATTACATAAGCCCTTGTTCCTATCTTGTATAGTCATATAACACTCTCAAACTGTTACATAAGACTCCGTAACAAAAATACGTGAAATGAAAAAGTTAACTCTTAAAAATAACGTAAATTTGCATATACTGACTTTAATAAAGAATACAATGAAAATAACGATGAAAGTGTTACGTAACTTATATAATAAACTTTAGTCTACACGAGAGGAACTCATCTTAAGAGCTGGCTATTCACCTCTTCAATGCACAAATTAAATATTTAAATAAATAATGAATAATCTACTGTATTCACCCTACACTAGACCAGGATTGTAAGAATATATATATATATATATATATATATATATATATATATATATATATATATATATATATATATATATATATATATATAGATATATATATATATATATATATATATATATATATATATATCTATATATATAGATATATATATATATATATATATATATATATATATATATATATATATATATATATATATATATATATATATATATATATATATATAGTAAATCTCAAAATCTGCATAATCAATGCTGCAGTTGCTGCTTAAAGATTACCATACACTTTTCTGGTAGTTGCTTGAATCTAAATATATTAAACTACAGGAAATGATAGGTGACAAAGCAAAACTTTATCCAGATAAGAAACTAGAAATAGATTGGGTTGCAGAGATATGATACTATCGATTTTACACATCAAACTTAGTATTTGTCCAATGTGCAAGGGAGCACTGCAAACTCTAGCTGCATTCGTGACCAGATACAATTTAACTAAATAACATTGCAGTATTGTCCTTTTGAGCTAGAGAGTGGGGTTTGGGGTGACCCCGAGATTTACCCATGCTGAGTCGTCTGTTGCTATTACCTGTTGGATCTTGAACCTAGTTAGGATGCACAGGGCGTTTGGCGCTGTATAGATCAACGTTCGACTGCCGAAAAACTATAAAAATTGAGTTCACATAGCCTATAAATCCGTGTTAGTGTAATCGATAAACGTAATTGCTGGAGCAATGAAACTTGATAATAATTGAATTGTTGAATATACTAAAAGAAATACTAAAAGAAGTAATCAATCTCTTACATGGTGTTTATTATTCAAGGAATTATTTAATTGTCATACTAGAATTGACTGAGCAGAACCTACAAGAACCCTTTTGCCTAAAAAAACGGAGCACTTTCCTAATAACGGTTAACGACATTCACATTTAAGCATGTCCATATATATATATATATATATATATATATATATATATATATATATATATATATATATATATATATATATATATATATATAAATATATATATATATATATATATATATATATATATATATATATATATATATATATATATATATATATATAAATATATATATATATATATATATATATATATATATATATATATATATATATTTATATATATATATATATATATACATATATATATATATATATATATATATATATATATATATAAATATATATATATATATATATATATATATATATGTATATATATATATATATATATATATATATATATATATATATATATATATATGTATATATATATATATGTATATATATATATGTATGTATGTATGTATATGATATATATATGAATAATATATGAATATTCTCATGTAATTTCAGGACTGTGTTATGCGGAGTTTGGTGCGAGGGTGCCTAAGGCCGGGTCGGCTTACGTCTATAGTTATGTTTGTGTTGGAGAATTTGTTGCTTTTGTAATTGGATGGAATCTCGTATTGGAATATATCATCGGTAAGTGACGTTCATATATGTAACAACAAATATCCTTATAAAATGTCAGCTTCTTTGGTAACCAATCATCTTGTTAGACTATGAGTGAACTATTTTCAGACTTACATTCAGTTTTGAATCACCTATCTCCTAACGTAGTATATGGGATTGTTTATGTTCGATACTAATGAAACAATTTCCATAAAAAACGGCCTATTTTCGGTCATTTCTATCTTTTATTATTTTTCTGCACTGATGATATATTTGAATTTTGCAAAATAAACATTCCTTATCACTACGGTTAACTAAGAAGTGTAATTTATGTTCAAAATTTGTGGGTTCTCTTCCCAATGTAGATAATTTTTCTATAGGGCTTGTCTTACAAGCTGGCTCTTTATCCTAATCTTCCTTGAGTGTATCACCACTATGCTCTATACCAGTTTGCACATAATAGGAGTTGAATTTATATAATCTCTAAAATATCTAAAATCCAAGGTCAGGTAGATCAAAACTGGTTTGTCAATAAACATTATTTTTCTTTGCGTCTAATTTTGTTCATATCCCCTTCATAACTAACTCCTTTCCGAAAACTTTTTCCTTCTATGAAGTATTGTAATCTCACCACGTCAATAAGTTTTCAACCATTGCTAAATATTCACCACTTCCTCCTTTAGGGTTGAAAACGCTTTTGTAGTCAGTTTACTTGAAGATTAATTTATTTCACAACTCAAAGACTTCCAGTTTAATGGCTTAAAGGCCAGCCGCTCATAAATGGCATAGGCAAGGGAGAGTGACAATGCCCTAGCTAGCAGGACAATGCCCTGGAGACTGACCATATATCCAGATGAAGAGCATCCTAGCCAACTTTCTTACCCAAGCTAGGACCCTGGAGGGCCAGGTAATGACTGTTGATGACTCAGCAGGTAGACCTATAGCTTTTCCCAAATCCCCCTTCCTTTTCATTGCTAGACATTTAGGTTTTATTTGCATGACTTACAAGATTACTCCTTGCATTCTTTATAGACACGTTTAAAGATGTCTGTTTCTACAGAGAGATAATCAAGGTTTTTGAATATGACTTGGTACTTCAAGTTTTGCATAGGGCTAGAAACACGACTCATCTCTGGCTTCACTTCTTTGAATTATGCTGGCCAGCTGCTGAGACACCCCATTTCAAATTGCTGATTTAATCTCAGGCTAAATTCCTGAGAAGAGCGGTCTTCCATTCTTTGTCCCATTGAGTTTATGGATGCACTCCAGGCCCCCTTTTTACTATAGCATCACCTAACTTCACATAAAACAGCCCCTTAAAGCATTGGAGTGGCAGTGCAAGGGCCTCCCGATTATTGTCATTGCGGGAAAGTAAAATGAAGTCACTGGGACGAAGGCTTAAAACCCCGAAATCTAACCTTTGGATCTTTAAAAGACTCCAGCATCAATTCAGAGTTTAGGATATTTCTCTGTACATATGAATCAACAAAATTATCTAATTAGCCGCAGTTCCTCCCTTAGCTTTTAAAAGAATGCCAAGCTGTTTTTTTTTCTCTCTCTCTCTTTAGGTTAGTACCGTTATCTAACAATATTACTCTTTTTGGTTAGCCCCTTGCTTACAGAGCAACCACGTTTTCATGTGTATCATAATGGTTATTCCAGCTATATCTCCTTTTTTAGTAACTTCTTACTTAAGGAATAACCATGTTTTTTGTTTGCACCTTGGTCCCAAATTGTTTTATGTGTCTTAATAGTTATTCAAATCATCTACTACTTTTGCTATTTTTGACTAACCCCTTGCTTTCAGATTAACCAAGTGTTTCCCATGTATTTGAAAAATTATTACTGTTATATTTCATCCTACTGTTTTTGACTAACCCCTTGCTAATGGAATAACCACGAGTTCAAATTGATTTCAAACTACATTGGTCTACAATAAAAACTAGTTGCAGTTTTTTTAATTATCATTTAGCCTTGCACATTTTGTTAAGTTAACCTCAGAACGATTGTGTAAGGTTTGTGAATAAATACTTAAAGAAAGTTAGAGTGATCATTGATTTTTAATAAACTCCTTTTCCTAAGTTTTATCTATTTTACAAATAATGTTATGAGTTTAAATTGCAGCATCAGTAAATCCCCTAAGATTAATCATATCAACTTCATCAGTTGATTTTTTAGAATCATTAGGATTTATTCATCAGAGGAGATAAAGGTATTTGAATATACTTATCTCCAACTATTTTATCCCTATTATTTTCTAGTTTAAGGAGTTTTAAGTCTTCAATGGTTTCATTATAAACATAAGATTAGAAGTATCTCTTACATTTTTATCTGTACTGCTGAAGTGAACAATCCCTTTTATCCCGATCTAAAGTGAGAGGCGCGGGTAAGCTTTAGTACGCCTTAACCCTTACAGTACTGCACCTTCTCACGCTTTAGCATTATTTTCTTTACTTTAACTTTTGTTCAGCACTCTCAGTTAGGGTGTACTATTTCGTGCTGGGTGTAGCACCTGAACACTGAGTTGGTATCGGTAATAGCAAAGCCAATATAGAGTAATCTCGTTTATCATCTGAGGGTTGATGGACCGTAACATTGAAGTTTTCGGATCTGTTGGCGCGGGATTGTTGGTACGCCAATTCCCCATGTTAGGATCTGGATATCTGTTACAGGGAGATCTCCCCGGAACTATTACCCACTCTTAATAAATACAAATTACACATAACCCCATAGAAATGGAAGTGGTGAATTCTGGGCAAACAGTTATGAAAGAGAAGTTTTATAAAATTCTGAAGACGGATTTCCAGGAGTTCTGATAGGGCAATATACTGTACTTTATATCTTTATTGTTGATAGGGGTAAAACGAATCCAATTCACAAATAAAGAAAAGGAACCGTTTAAGCACTATTGAACTGTACGTTGGTAAGCAATATCTTAGCTAACCTCTTTCAATGCAAGTAAACAAGTAATCCCTATATTTACTGAAAAGGAAAATTTTATATATATTCTATTCATTTATCTGCTGGTCATGACAGAAGGGATAGAATGTTGAACTATAATAATCTGTAGCAGTTTTAAATAAAACTTGTTTTTTCGGAATTCATGAAAATAATGAGATGAAAAGTTTGTTTTCAAACAGAAGTTATATTGAAAATTATGAATTTTATAATTGCAACAATAGGTGTCAAGTAGAAATAATTTCTTGCTAATCTTAGCATGAAAACCATTGTAAGCTGCTTTTGGTTCTTCTAATTCCTCTTATAGCACAGTAACTTATACACAAAAAGTCCTTCATGTGAAGAGGGTGTGAAAACCTGCATGCTGGTTAAATTATCGATACTCGTTCCCATGAAAACGGTCGCCATTTTACTTTTCGAAATGGCTACCAGTGCAGAAAAAAATGACCAGTTTTCCCGCCCCTAAGGCATATAATTTGCTGTTTAAATGTGTTAATGCTTTCACACCTAAAGAATCCGTATTAAATAATTTGATAAGAACTTTTCTGTGGCACTTGTGTGCACAATGACAAGATTGCAAGATTATCTTTGTGTTTGCTTTCAAGTAATTGCAAAAAGCAAGGACAGCCCATGTGTCACCCCAGATCACGCGAAAATGCCGGTCACTTCAATGCAACAGATCTCTTTCCCTCCAAGATCACTTTTATTTCCATCCAGACCGAGAAAATTCTGCTAGTTCTTGGGCATAGGTGTGGAACTAGTGATCTGGAGATGGGTTCCAGGTCCTCGTTTTGTCTTATAGAGCTCTTCAGGCTAACTTAGAGATGTTGACCCTATACCACATCTAGATGTTTTGCGGTCTACAGGTTTCTCGGTATGAAAGATGTAAACATGTGTCAAACATAACCACTGTATGAGGCGACAGTTGGGTGATAAGAGAGAGGCGATATGAATGCAACTAAACTTTATTGAACAAACATCAATCTTATATACCAGCACTTGTGAGAGACAGCGTCACAAAAATTCAAGCAAAATTAAACAAGAAGTATCAAATTTATGCAAGTTGATTTATTAACAGTGCAAGGAAGAACGAACAATAAGATAAAAAAAAAAAAACGTTACACTTTTTGAGAGTGTATGAAACTCATGTAGCATATGGTTACCCTCTCGAAAGTAACATACATGGGAATAGGGCACTATGACCTTGAAACGTGTACTATACGCGGGTCATCTGGCAGGAGATATGCAGGTTTTAGGAAATCAATGGTGACCGAGTCTTCTATGCAACACATGTTGATCAAGAATGCTTTCGCAGTACAATGGATCACAAGGAAAGGGCAGATGTAAGGGGGCGATAGTGACGGCTTGCTAGTGTCATTGCGCAGGAAAATGCATGTTGCCAAGTGCACACCTGTGACTATGTGTTGCTTAGCTAGGGACTTGTAAGTGACAGGCATGGAGAAAAATTTTCCCACAACATGACATAGGTACTGGAGATTGTCGGAGGAGGTTACAGAGAGAAAAAATTAAGTTTGGACGACCGACTGGTCACCATACACCATTTCAACTGCCGATTCATCTAGAGCAACTTTAGGAGGGGTCCTTAGTCCCAAGGTGACCCAGGAAAACTGGGTAAACCAGTTAGAGTGCTTTCAGCAATACACAAAAGCTGCTTTGAGGGTTGTGATGAAAATATTTAACCATTCTATTGGCAGTAGGGTTGTATGTAGTTGTCTGATGTAAGATGATTCCCGGGAGATTCCATAATGATGTCCACAAACGAGAGGTGAAAGCGGTACCCCTGACAGAAGTAATACGCTCAAGGATACTAAATCTCTCTGTACATCCTGAGAGTAAATCAGATGTACAATTGACGAATATTGCAGTTTCCATGAGGATGGCTTCAGGCCAACGAGTAGAGTGGTCATTGACGATAAATAGGTAACCATATCCTTATGATGTGGGTAGGGGCTTGACTACGTCGATGTGAATGTGGGCAAAACAGTGTAGAGGTTGAAGAAAGGTGCCCACTCTTGAATCCGGGCGTCGATGTACTTTTGAAGTTTGATATGAAATACAGGTGTGGACCCAATCCTTAGCATCCTTAGCAATGCCATACTATATTAACTTTGTCTTCAGTAGCTGTGCAATAAATCGGCATGTGGGATATTAAAGACCATGAATGAGATCAAACACTTGTTGGCACACGAGAGCAGGTATCCACACGGCAATGGAGTCCTCAAGAGGGATGTATTCCCAACGAAGGAGTGTGCAGAATGTTCTACATCCTTGATACTCTGAATCTTTTCATTAGGCTTCTGCTAAGGCATTGTAATGCAATCCCAGGTGAATGGCAGACAATTAGTTTCTTGGCAGGGCATTAACAAAGGGATTCATTTTCCCATGGACATATTCAAGAGTGCAATCGTATTCAGCCATGGTAGAGAGATGTCGGTGTTGACAGGCAGACCAAGCGTCAGACTGTCGAGTGACGGCATGCATCAGAGGCATGTGGTCTATGCGAATGACGAAGGGCGTACCTTCCAAGAAGTGGTGAAAGTGATGGACAGCAAAGTGCACTGCAAGCTATTTGCGTTCGAAGGTAGAGTAGTCAGATCTGCCCTGGTCAGTTTTCTATTGAAGAATGCCAATGGGCAGGGTAAGCCGTTAACCACCTGCTCGAGGCTCGAGTACTCCACCATTAACGACGTCATCAGTGGAGAGAAAGGAAATTTCATGTGGAACAGGAAAAGTTAGAGCAGCATTATCTCACTTGCAGAAGTCCACTTCTTGAAGGGACCCCACTTTAAGTCTTCTGGTTTGTCCTTGAGGGAGGCGTAGAGGGGCCAAGACTAGTGGAGATGGCTGGCAGGAAACAGTGATAATTGCTGATCATGCTCAAGAATTTTTGCAGTACTTCGAAAGTCGAGGGCGGGGGGATGCTCTGAACAGCTGCTACCTTTTCAGGAAGGGGGTAGACTCCTTCAGGTGTGAAGCAGTGCCCTAAGCACGATACTTCATTGACGCTAAAGGTACTCTTGTCGTAACTGTCTACAATTAAGTTCTGTTGTAGGTGGTCAAGCACGATGTGTAGGTGACGGATGGGTTCCTCTTTGGAGGAAGAGAACGCAAGTATATCGTCCACATAACATATAGAGAAGGGGAGGTCCCCTAAAATGCCATCCATGAAGTGTTGAAAAGTGGCCCCAACATTACGAAAGCCAAATCATCATTAATTGAGTGTATGTACTGAAGAGGTTGGTGATGCCAGTCTTGGTGTTGTGTTCTGTGTTCATGGACACCTGATAATACTCCTTCTGAAATAAATAGTGGAGTGCCATGGTTTCCATATCTGGAAATCTCATCCATGTCTCCATTGTGTGATTGACATTAGATGTACATCCTGCTGAATAGGTCACATATTTTTTTTCAAAGTGCTAATCTGATGAGAGATTATTATCTGCCTTTGGGGGTCATATCATATGAGACATGGTCAATTTGTTTTTGTGGATGATATCTCATGCTGGGGTAACCCGTTGCTCAAAACGTCCAGCAAGAGATTTGTCATATTAGGATTGTTCAATTCACTCTACAGTCCTGATACTAGCCACAGCTCCTTCACCCATAACTTCCTTTGCGTCAATTCCGACTAAATCTAATGTGTTGATAGGATGTTTCTATTAACCATAATAATCACCTGGAACATAGATGAAGAATTGTTAGTAGTTATTTCTCAGCTGATCTAATCTTTGTCGTCAATTTTTCTTGGTGGGATTTAATGATACGTTGGTATTCTTAAAATACACTTTTAATAAATTTTGTGACTACATTGCTCTATGACAGCTGACTCCTAAGTGTGTGTGTGGAGCGTCATACACAATCTGACAAAACCAAAACATTGCTAAACAAAAGAGCATCGCTCTCAAAAGACTTAAATCCTACTCCAGTACAAAACTATAAAGAATTACATCCTATCTTTGAGGTAATCAACAAATGTTTGAATCCTAATATCATAATAAATCAACACTTATGTACAAAACATAACATGTTTTATTCATGCAATATGATGCAATGTTGCGCAATACCTGTAACACTTGAAATAATATAGTACATTATTACAATAATACATAAGTCTCCTCCCCCTTAACTTGACATTGTAAAAATCTTTATAAATCTAATCTCTCAGGGGGCTTTCCTCTGTTAATCCTTCCTTTTCTATTTGAGAGTAATTCCTTTCTGCCTTGTTCAATACTCTAGAAGTGAATGCAATTGGTTTCTATTCCATCTGGCATTACATGAGATAATACTGCACCTAAACCTATGTTTGATGCATCACATACTAATTTAACTGGTAAATCCATTTGATAATGTACTAAGAATGTAGGTGATGTTATTTCCTGTTTGATTCTTTCAAAAGATTCCTGACACTCTTTTTTCCACTTCCATTCTACACCCTCATCCAACAGATTATACAATGGATGTGCAATTGTAGACAAATTCTGAATGAAATTCCCATGAAATGTTACTAAACCTAGAAATGATTGTAATTCCTTAACATTTTCTGGCACTTTTGTTGATTGTACAGCTATAATCTTCTCTACAGTTTTGTGAATACCCTTGCCATTTATTACAAAACCTAAGTATTCCACTGAATCAACTTCTTAAATACATTTACTCTTATTTACTCTAATATTAGGTTCCTTTAACTTCTTCAGAACTGTTCTCAATCTTTCTCTATGTTCTCTTGTGTCTTTACCAGGAATTAAAATATCATCCATGAAAATGAATACTCCTTGCATTCCTGAAAAAAACTTATCCATAGTTTGTAGCCATATAGCTGGACTACTTGCAACTCTATAAGATAATCTCTTTGGTCTAAACAAACCTAAGGATGTATTTACTCTACATAATTCTTGTGAAGTTTCATCTATGGGAAGCTGTTGAAATGCTTGTCTTAAATCTAATTTAGAAAAAAACACTGCATCCTGACATAGTTGCAAAGATGTCTTTCGGATTTGGTAGGGGATGTTGAGCTACTTGCAGTTGTGGATTTAACGTTACTTTGTAATCTCCACAAAACCTAACCTGTCCAGTTTACTTCACAATAAGAACTAATGGTGTAGCCCAATCTGAATATGTAACCTTTTCCCAGGAACCTTCATTTTCTAATCTCCTGATTTCTGTTTTAACTGCACTTTTCAATGAATACGGTACTGGTCTCGGAGCACAAAATCTAGGAGAACTGTCAGGTTTCAAAACTAAAATTGCCTTCGCGTTCTTTACTGTACCAACTTTATCTTCAAATATGTCTTGAAACTCTGACATGATATTATCCATAGATATTTCATTTTTGTGTTCATCTTGTCTACCTGTGACCTTCAAAATACTAGGCCAATTTAACTTCAAATACTGTAGCCAATCTAAACCTAGCAAAGTTTGTCTATTACCTTTTACTACTGTTAATGGCATTCTCTCTAATTTCTATTCTTTGTACTGTACTTCTACATTCGAAGCACCTATTACCTGAATATCAAAACCATTATAACCTTTCAAAACTCTATTCGTACCTTCTAATAACAAATTAGGAATGCATTTAGCCGTTTTCTCAGACATAATTGATACATCGGCTGTTGTGTCAACTTGCATCAAAATTGGTTTACCATTTATGATTACTTCTACCATGATATGTTTCTTTGCACCTTTGTTGACAGAATTAATGCGAAACGCAAAATCAGTTTCTGACCTAACCTGATTATCCTGATCATTTTCCGCATTATTCTCTTGACCAATCTTATCAACTGTAGCATTTATTTTCTTTGCGTACTGTTTAGGGAATCTACAAGCAGTTGCAAAATGACCCATCTTTCTGCAATTCTGGCATGTTTGTCCAGTAGCAGGGCATTTCTTTGCTTCGTATGCAAGATGGTCAGTTTTACCACACCTATAACACTTGGGTTTTTTTCTGTTGTTTCTGTGTATATGTCTGATTCTGATATTTATGAACATTAGTGTTAGGCACTTTTCTATGACTAGGCTTTGACATATTCCTTCTCTGATTCTCATTGGTTTTCCACGTAGAACCTATTGTATTAATTTTAGAATTTTCCATTCTATTGCTTGTAGAACTAACTATTATGTTACTTTGCCTATTTAATGTTTCTAAAGCTCTGCCTGTTATCAATACCTTTTCTAATGTTGAATCTTTATCTTGCAATAATTTCTTTCTTAGCTCTTGTGATGTGCAATGTGCAATAACTTGATCTATGATAACATTTTCTAACTCTAGAAATTCACATGAAACAGCTAAATTCTTTAGTCTAGTCACAAATGCATCTAAACTTTCATTCTCTTTCTGATAAGCCTGCGCTGAAAACTGATATCTTTCAAAAAATTTATTGACCAGAGGGGCAAAATATGTGGTAAGAGCCTTAATTGCAGCTTCACTTGTGTCATCTATAGGCTGCAAAGTCTTAAACACTTCCCGAACTTCCCTACATTCTGTATGAAGTAATAATGCCTTCTTTTGGGCATCCTTCATATTCCCTAATGCTTCTAAATAAATCTTAAATTCCTCACACCACTGTTGCCATCGTGTTGCAACCGAATTGGGCTCAGCTGTGATGCTAAGCAGCTCGGGATGTTCAATGTCAAAAGGCATTTTGATTCTTACCTTACTACCTATAATAGGTTAAGGTACTGTTCTAAAGTCACAAGTTTACTTCCTACCTGTTTTGTAGCCTACCCAACTTTAAAATTTACTTTTTGTGATTTTGTTAGTTTGATGAAATTCCTGTTCTACTGTTTGGGCGATTTTTCTCTTGTCCGTCGATATGCAAAAGGACCTTCCCTTGTGCTGGCCATCATTCAGCAAAAACCCCAATGTTTCTTCTACGTGTGTTCGTCCTTCTGGGCGTCGCCAATTATTGTGTTGATAAGATGTTTCTATTAACCATAATAATTACCTGGAACATAGATGAAGAATTGTTAGTAATTATTTCTCAGCTGATCCCATCTTTGGTCGTCAATTAATGTGTTGATAGGATGTTTCTATTAACCATAATAATTACCTGGAACATAGATGAAGAATTGTTAGTAATTATTTCTCAGCTGATCCCACCTTTTGTCATCAATTTCTCTTGGTGGGATTTAATGATACGTTGGTATTCTTAAAATACACTTTTAATAAATTTTGTGACTACATTGCTCTATGACAGCTGACTCCTAAGTGTGTGTGTGGAGCGTCATACACAATCTGACAAAACCAGAACATTGCTAAACAAAAGAGCATCGCTCTCAAAAGACTTAAATCCTACTCCAGTACAAAACTATAAAGAATTACATCCTATCTTTGAGGTAATCAACAAATGTTTGAATCCTAATACCAAAATAAATCATTACACTTATGTACAAAGCATAACATGTTTTATTTATGCAATATGATGCAATGTTGTGCAATACATGTAACACTTGAAATAATATAGTACATTATTACAATAATACATAACAAAATTGTTACTGTTGTCTGTGAATGGTTTTGTAATATTCTGCAACATTCTGACCATTGATTTCACGTGTATTAAATATTTTGTTTGCACAGAATGTGATTGGTCGCTGTGCTTAGTTGGTTTTGCGTGAGTTGTTCCACATGAAGTTTCAAACTGATTATTTATCTGAGCGATTTCTGGACCAGCTGTGATCCCCTAAATCAAAGCAGAAGTGTTATCTGTGATTCAAATAATACCTCTTTCTCCCTTGAGTTGTTCATTCATCTATTTGTTGACATGATTCATGGCTATTGATGAGATTACGCTCAACTACTTCTTTGCAATGAAGTGACCTTTTTGAAAATCTTCATAAACTGGTGGCAATAGATCTATGTGCTGCATCATATATTTGATATAAACATGAAGCCATCTTACATACTTTGTGTCATGCATACAGAACATCCATGAAACTATCTGTCCAAGGCATTAGACAAAGAGCTTGAAATCTGTCCGATGCTGAGAATGCACAAACTGCATTGCAAGAGGTTCAAATTCAAGAGCCAGATTCTAATATTGAAACTGGGGAGACTGCTTTCTGTCTGGCTTGATCCATGTTTTCAAGTTAATTTTTCCTCATCACCAAAAGAGACTCTGCATGTCTTATAAGCAGACATTTGAAGGATGTACAGAGAGGTTGCTGTAACTTGAAGCACATATCAGGATCTTGTGACATTCAGTCCTTTCAACATTACATCTGCTCAATCTGTGGTTGTAACCTGTGAGTGGACAAGGACCACAGTCCAGCCACTTCTACTGAGAAAGTGTGCAAAAAATTTCATGCAATTCATCTCAGTATGGAGCCCTTCAATTTCCAAATTAAACTGCTTCTCACTATAGATGGCTGGCCAAGGTCATTGGATTTGTTTAGCAATACTGAACAATGGTTGATCCGTGGTTATTACAAGTGTCTGACCTGGGTGCCAGTGGCTGAAGTTTTTTTTTTAACTATTTTCATTGCATGCAATATTGTTACAGCATTGTGAAATGATTCAGTGAACAATCGCATGAGTAATATACATGCTAGGGATGTAGAATTAACAGCCTGCCAATCTGATTGGTACACTGCCCAGGACACATTGTCGTGTGTGCCAATTCTTTGCTTATTTTATACATTGTTTGATATGTCCATTAATCAGCCATCTCCGGTTTCGCCTAATGAGATCAAATGCATAGTGTTTATCTTGGATTCACCTATGCAAATAGTTGCAAACAAGTCAGTTTAAGGCAGTACTACTGGCGCAGTTTCCGAGTACTCAGCGGGCAACATCATTGTTCTCTTAGCAGCAGGATCTATAGGTTTGTTTCCTATCGATTCCTGGTTTGTCTTGCATTGAAAACTGAATCCATAGCATTTCTTTGAGAGGGTTTATGGTCAATATTATCTACAGCTTAAAAGGTAAACAGATCACATCTCAATGGGGAAGTGCACACACATCAATCTCTCTCAAGTTAACCATATACATCATAGGTAAGCTGTTCAGACATTTCCTGGACCTGTCACATGACATTCACATACCGCAGCTTGCCAGTCTTTCAAGAAGTCTCATTATTCTAGTTTGGGATGAATTATCAAACCAGTATAAAACACAAGAGGAGTTTCTCTGGTCTTATGGTGGCGAGAATGGGATATAGCAGATTATTTAGAAATTTTCCTGGTAATAAACACCACCACTAACTGACAAGGTAATAGATCTTCTTCTACTGAAAAAAAAAAAAATAGTAGTTTGGTTTTGTTGCTTGATGCTTGGCCCTCTTATGATTGCGCTCACAAGAACAAGAAGACTTTCTGGGATTATTTGGGCAACATGTGCCAAATGTATGGCGTCATCACCATTGTTGAAAGAAATAATCTTGATGGTGTTTCTAATGCCAGAATCGAATGTTATTAATACTTCCCGACCTTGTGGTTGGGTCTCAGATCTGGAATAACTATCATCAGTCTCTCCTATAGTCATATGGTATTCAACTTTCCAGTAAAAGCGTTGCAAATACTCATAGATAAACGTATGGAATATTTGAAGTACCATTATCTCGAAGCCAATCCTGACAAGACCAAAGTTCTTCTTATAAAGCCCTGGAATTTTATGTCATTTAGTGAACCATCATTCTATATTAATGACGTCAGGTTGGAAGTTGTTAAATCATGTAAATATCTTGGCATGAATATTAATGACAATCTAAAGGACGATGACCATATTGCATCACTCTATCGAGGGCAATGCTTGCAAGGCAATATGTTGCTAAGGAACTTTCATATGTGCAATGATGAGGCAATGATGAGATCTTTCAGTACTTCCCTGTATTGTATGCCTCTGGCAATGATATGTAAATAGGAAACCCTACGAAAACTTAAGATATGTTACAATGACTTTTTTAGGTACCTGATGGGAATAGAAAGGTTTTCGAGAGTAAGTGGACACTTTGTTTCTTTAGGAATACCAACATTTGATGAATTAGTGAGAAAATGTATTGTAAGTTTGTTTCAGAGAGCAAAGAGTTAAAAAAAACACTTAATTTGTGCAATTTTTAACAGTGATAGTTTTAAAAAAAATCATTAGTTTTTAAAGAGTGGTCTAAACACATTTTCCGTGTTTAGACCTTTAGTTTTACTCCTAATATATTTGTATATAACTATTAATTTTATTGTAATATTTTGTATATGGCTTTACAACTGAAATAAAGAATTTGAATTTGAATTTGAATTTAATAAGGGATTCATACAGGTTTCTCAAGTTGCACAGTTTGAAGGTAGGTAGTGTTTCATCTTGAGGGAATTCTTCCATATATGAGACAATCTAAGCCAATATCAGACTGTGCACTTTACTTATACACTTATTTTTTGTGCTGAATCTCATTGTTAAACCTGATTTTACAATGCCATGCATATCACCTTTGGAGAGTTTTCCAACAGCTTTCGATCTCCTTATATTGACGAATGAGTAAGTCAAGTTTGTCTGTCTCTACCTCATTTAAATTTTCACATTTGTCACTTCCATCAGAGAAGAAACAGTTACTTGACCTAGCAATATAACCCACATCCCTCTGTCTTGCCTTGAACGGACTTTGTTCAAACCTTGCCAGGTCTTTAGCCTTCTGTTTCTAGCATCCTGGAGCTTCTGCTTGTCAAACCCATTTCTGCATCCTTTGACTTTCAAATAGGGCAACATGAGGAAAAGAACACATACCTTAAAGAATTCTGATCTATTTTTTATCTAACATTAAAAAGATGATAAACAATCATCTTATCCTCGACATAATTAAATAAATAGATAAAGTACTGCCGTAACCGTTTTTATCAATAAGAAGTGGATACAACGTTTTAATCTGTTTTTTCATTAGATTCCTTGGGTATAAAAACATCATGTTAGTATACTGATTAACAAACTATATTCTTTTGTTCTGCGCCGGAGACCGTTTCAAGAAGGAAGATGGTGGCCAAAATTTTGGTGATATCACGCGTTTTCCGTTTTTATGTGAAAGAGCATGGAAAATTCAGCCTTTGTGAAATTTTCACACTTTTTTCACAATCTTCACGATTTTCATAAATATGCTAAGCTGCTCTACTATCATGAAATTTATTTTATTGAAGCTGTGAGCTTCATAAAAAGTAGAAGTAGATTATTAAGCGGTCGCTCATTTCTTCTAATGGCAGCTTCCACGATTTTGTCAGCCGATAATAATTGAAACGAATTCTGTAATGCTGTATATGAAAATATGAAATAATTGATAAGGGATTATAAATATTTCAAGGCAGATATTTTGATAAAATTCCAAACATATCAACACTTAGTTCAGCAAAAATTGGCCAGCTATTTATTTTTCTGCGTCCTTGTCAAAGAGCACAACACATTTTGATTTTTAACATTAACTGTAAGATACAAACATTGTTGGCATTACCAAGGTAATCCATTAATTATCTAAAATTCGAAAAGCAGCGTTTACATATATATTTGGTGGCCTTATTCAGAAATGATATTGAGGAAGAGAGACTAAGTTTTGAAAAGGCCTAGATATTGTGTTAGAATTTATATAGGAATGAACTGCCCTACCATGAAACGCAGGGAATCGGCCAAGAAATAACTGTAGGCGATTTGTCTATATTGGCAAATTCCTCGATTTTTTCAGTAATTGTATTAAACTTGTAATGATATGAAAATTTCCTGCATATAATTTTCATCAATGTTTCCTATAGTAGTATGAATGCGTCAGTAGCCACTGTCTTTATTTCGCTCTGATGTCTATCAGGTGTTAAGTATCACGATTTTATTATGAATATTTACAAAACTTTAAAAAGCACGCATACTTAAAGATGTACAGATGTGCGTGGATATAAGTGCTTTTGGGGAAATAATTTCTTATTAATCACACTAATTCATACGTTAGCAAATGCATGCTTATAATTTCCTTTTCTCTTTCAGGCGCATCAAGTGTTGCACGAGGATTTAGTAGCTACATTGATGTCTTGGCGAACAAAACTATGTCTGGCTGGCTGGCAGAGAATGTGCCTCTAGACGTCAATTTCCTTTCTGAATATCCGGATTTCTTATCCTTTGGCTTGATCCTCTTCGTGTCTAGTATGAAAACTCTGTATTTAATTTCCCTTGTTTTATATCTGACAACTACTTGAAGTTTTCATTACTCATAGTAGTTTATATCTGATAACTACTTGAAGTTTTCATTACTCCTACTAGTAGTATTAAGCATAGTAGTAACAAATATTGCTTTCTTGGACGAGTTTATTTTCAATTGACTGCGTAGTGTATGCTTTAAAGTTACAGTAAGTTATTATTTTGATTTTGCAAAGATTACCCTATATTTTCAAGTCATAATTTTAAGACTGCTTGGAAGCGCACAATAAAAACTCAGTGCAGTCAAAAGACTCACTGTAGCCCGGCTTGGGGTTGTTTTGACACTTGCGATATGAACGAGTCATAAAAGAAAAATAATAAAGAATAAGATTTAATAAAAAAAAAAAAAAAACTTTTGGTAACAATATATTATCAATAAAAATCAAGAGAATTACGTTGTAGAATGTTTCATATCAGAGAGCAATATGTTTATCTACCTATGGATATATTAAAAACAAATGCAGCTTAAGAAATTGGGTATCACATGGCCGGACTTTAAAATATATCAGCCGATATGTCAAGTGCTTTTGATCACTGGTATCAGCGGTATACTGTAATCCAAATAGTGTTGACGGGAAAAAATTTCGGTTTTATTGGGATTAAGTGCCACTCTTGAATTATAAACAAAATTACAATGTAATAAATTATTTTTTGTGAGCTTCATTACACATGGTGCTGGAAAAACATTGTCTTTGCATACTGTCCGGATTGTTAAAGTTAACATATTCCAGGAAATATTTGTATTTTAAGATGTAAGAGCAATAGTTTATGAGTTCCTAAGGAGAATACCTTGCAGTGTTATTCAATTCCATTTGCTGCCACTGACAGATAAGAAATTAAGTTCTATAAAGTTGTGTATACATATTTTCCATTCACTACAAAATGTTGTATAGATCCCCGAGCTTCACCAATAACAAACCCTTTTAAAATGTAGCTTAAGTAGTTATGAAAATTTACACAGTGTAATCGTTTCCTGCATGAATTAAGGCAACCCATTGCTGGAAGCTTGTGCTGAAGTAGAATATTATTGAGAAATCATAATATAAAAGTCTTATTTATGGACTCATCAAGATATATTTTAGAAGTGACCAGTGAATGATTTTTGTCAAATAACATATTACAAAACCTGGGGTAATAATTTCTAATTCGTGATTTATAAACGCGTTTAAAAGAATTTGACACTCGCATTTGCCGAGTACTCTTAATTAATACTTCATAATGGTTAATAGGGTTGCTTAACATGTATCTTTCATTAACAGAGACCATATTACATTTCTATAGATATATTCATTGTGGATGAAACTGATAACAAAGTAGAGGAAAACTTAGCGTTAACATTACAAATTCAAATGTACCGTGATTTGTGAGATTAGTATCATAATATTCGAGTTGATTGCTTTATTGACTATGTACAATTCTTGATTTAGTGTTTATTCATAATATATTCATCACTACAATACTAATAATTCCCTTCTTCTCCAGGTCTGTTAGCCATCGGAATAAGAGAATCATCAACATTAAATAATATTTTCTCTGGAATCAACTTGGTTATAGTGGTGTACGTAATCATTGCTGCAGCTACTAAAAGTAAGATATAAACAATTAGGATATATATATTCTAGCATGTGAAGAAAAAAAAATGAGCATAGGAAGAACATATAATGATATTAAGAGATAATATGTGAACATTAGGATTAACAGAATGGGTCCCTAGAGATTACAAAAGAAGCAGGGGAAGGAAACGAAGACAACGGATTGACAAGCTTTGAAAATTTATGGGTATAGACTGGCTTAGAAGGAACATGAACAGACCCGAGTGGAAGGACACGTCTGAGGCTTTAGTGATGCTGTGGACTAGATACGGCTGATGATATATATATATATATATATATATATATATATATATATATATATATATATATATATATATATATATATATATATATATATATATATATATATATATATTCCACTTTTGTCGAAGATGGTGATACATCATATTTTCATCAAGCTTCTATGCATGCTATATGCAAATATCATTATGATAAAAGTATCATCATTAATAAGTTTGATTTAATGCCTTGTGTGAAATATTGTGTTTGTATCATACAAGATATTTCTATTTCTTTACATTAGCCCTTTTACCTAGAATTACCAATGCAACGTAATTGTCAGTTTTAGGTCAAATGTAAGGCTTATCATCGTTATATTTCCACATGGTTATTGTATATTACGGTCAGTTTGAAAAGTTAGTGTTATAATTACACACACACACACACACACACACACATATATATATATATATATATATATATATATATATATATATATATATATATATATATATATATATATATATATATATACTGTATATATATATATATATATATATATATATATATATATATATATATATACTGTATATATATATATATATATATATATATATATATATATATATATATATATATATATATATATATATATATATATATATATATATATATATATATATACATACATACATACATACATGTTGGTACAGGATTTCTTTTAATTATGTTCGCATTTCCAACAGAAACGTCGCCATACTGTCCCAAATCTATTCCGACGCTCTTCACGTAAAGGGATGACATCCATAATGTAATATCTATCCAAAAGCATTTATCGCATTTCGATTAGAGCGTAATCTGGGCGGGCTGAGAAAACAATCGTGAATTGCACTGGTAGCCTAAGGATTTTATCTCCAGAAAAAAGAAAAAAAATATCTTGTTTCGTTCAATTTTCATTTACACTTTTTTTTCATTCTGTACTACATAAATCCTTCAAGGAACGTTTTAGATTTGATAATAATGAGGATCGAAATTGTCTTGTTTAATTGGCAAGTTTTCATATATGATTCCTTTTCTTGCCATAGTTATGCTTTTCTTGAACTGAGTGTTCAAGAAAAGCATAACTGTGGCAAGAAAAGGAATCATATATGAAAACTTGCTGATTAAACAAGAAAGAGAGTTTCTGAGACATGAGTGCTTTATGTCTCCAGGATCGTTCAACATCTCAGCGAGAAAATAGAGTGGTCATATTTTGGAGATATCAATGACAAACTGTAAAAGACTGTAGTTTAAAAAATCTAGTATAAATAAAGAATTGATAGTAAATGTGACCTGAAATAAAGTAATAACAGTAAGTGGCAATCAGTAAAATTGAGATTAGAGCTTTGCATTTTTTGCTGCATAGAATCATCGTCCATAATTCAATAAATTATAGTATCAATGTGGCACCGATTAATATACTGTTTATTATGAAAACTCATCATAAAGTAGATATTCATTTCAAATAGTATAGTGTACTTCTTGCAATTTGAACTTGGTTCTAGTGTCATTAAAAGAAAACTGGTTAATCATTTATACTTAATGTTTTTCTCAGCGTTGATGAGGGTTTATTTCTTTACTCTGTAAGATGATGAAATAATAAAACGGAATATCTGTGAGGTACTATTTTCAGTAGGAAAGGAGAACTCAGTCAGGCAAATAATCTCATTTTCCATATTTCACCCTTACTGTCAATTAATATTATCTCATTAGTTAACAAAATGCTTTCCTGACTTGTAAAGTAGACATGGGTCCCAAGGAATATATAAACAGTAAATAGAGAGAGGAAAATATATTTTTAATAAAAGTATATGGCAGCAAAGAAATAGATATATTTAAGTACTTAATAATCTAAATTTAGTTTAATTTCTTTCAGTTGATGTCAAAAACTGGGAATTAACCAAGAATGACACGCTACAATGCAATGAAGATGGTGAAGAGGGAGATTGGGGCGAAGGCGGCTTTGCCCCTCATGGTTTTTCAGGAATTATGAACGGAGCTGCGACTTGCTTCTTTGGATTTGTGGGCTTTGACTGTATTGCTACAACAGGTAAGATCTCTCTCTCTCTCTCTCTCTCTCTCTCTCTCTCTCTCTCTCTCTCTCTCTCTCTCTCTCTCTCTTGCTTTGTGTTTTCATATATCTATTCTTTTTATTTTCATATATCTATCTAATGTAACTATACAGATATATACAACATACAAATATTAAAAAGTAAAGGAACTAAAGTTTCAAGTGGAAACTGGGCTCAACGCAAGGATGAAAAGATGCAGTATGTGATGTACTTTATCTTTGGAGAATGACATACTGAGACATAGTTAATTACAAGACCAACTCCTTAATTTGCATATGTCGGGAAAAGATATTGATCAGATCCTACAATAGACGAGATATCGTCAATTAAGAAAAATTACGAAGAAATAGTTTTTGGATTTGGGAATATACCCACTTGCTGCATATATTATGTTTAAAATACTTGGATGACTAAACCTAAAAACACTTAATATATATTATCCTGATTTAAATAAATTTTTGCATTTCAGGATAGATGTAAATAAAACTATTTTTAGAAAATATTTTAAAATCACACATATTACAACAAATATACTGAAATCACGGATGGATCAACAAAAAATTTTTAAAAGTAATACTTTCATTAATGTATTGAATTAAAAATCATTGCTAATTCTTAATCAATGGTTGAGTTGAAATTCAAATAAAACAATATAATTCAGTTTTAGGAAAAATTAGACGATAAAGGATGCCCTGTGAATGGATTTGGAGGCAGGATTTAAGCTGTAGAATAATATTTGGTCTACTTGAAAAGTAATATAGATTAAAGTAATAAGTGACATTAACCTGAGTAAGAAAAAATATTGTATGATGAAAACTATGTCGAGTTATGTTAGATTACATGTGAGATGCGTATGTACTACCTTTCTATGATTATGGCATTAAATGTCTAACGGGTGAAATGAAGAGTAAAATTAAATTTATTTTCCTTTGAAACATTGTATGTAACGTAAACGAATGATAAATAGAGTAGTGGCTCAGGTTTTTATATGAAAAATATTAATTGAGGGTGAGGAATAGTAATTGCGTGAGCTTGTGGAAAAGTATGAAAGCATTTCCAATAAGAGAAATGTGAAAGCAGATTCAATCATTGGTATGTTATGAGAGTTAAATGGAACCCTGGAAAACTGAAGGGGATGACTTGTTTATTCCTTAGGTCAGGAGCAAATGATGAGGATGTAGATGGGAT
>NC_090732.1:47489151-47491651 GCF_036898095.1 Palaemon carinicauda | reverse complement strand
CATATATGGGATATCCTCACTGCGATTCCTTATTTCTTATCCTCTGTGGAAAGTGTTGGCTTGAAGGGAAGCACGCGCTAGTCTCATTAAAATAGTGTAGAGGCGGGAATGAACAAAAATATTATGCTTAATTTCATATTGGATAATGTGAACTACTGAACAGGTTTACGGAATGGGCTATACTTGCTACACAGCATAAAATTTTTTGTTGCTATCATTATTTACATACTTACTGACGTTAGGTACAAAACATAAAAAGAATCATAGTTCGGATATCCCATATATGAAAGAAGGGATATTGAGGAAAATAGATAGATATTAGGTGAGGAACAGGAATGTGGGGAAATACTGAGCAAAATATTACGAAGAGAGGCAATGCAAGACTATTTATACTGAAAGGAATAGGCCGAACTATATCACGAAAAAACCTGCATCTATGACAGTCAGAAGGGATTATTTTCCCGCCAGACTGCTGCAGGCTATCCTTTTAACTCCCCATAAGTTTTCACAAATATTGGGTTTTATTAATTGCATGTTTTTGGTAAATTCTGGTATTCAAAGAAAGTTTATAATAACATGTTTAACTTATGCTAAGTGTAATTTATGTAAATTTGTGTTAAATTGTGTGAAAAATTACAAAATTACAAAGCGTGCACCCGAAAATAAGCTGCTGTCGTTGACTTCGGCGGATTGTGTTTTTAAATTTAGACTTACCATGACGATACTTTATAATATATTTACTCTTTCATATTGTTTATTGACCAAACATATATCTGATGGAGAAATGTAGGTTAGTAAATAAGTTTTGATTCACATTACTTGGTAATTATTTGATAACAATGAAGGTGTTCGGACAAAAATACTTCTGACCAATCAGGTATCAGGAACCTTTCAAAGCTAAAAGGGCACCCCTGTGAGTCGGTGCAAATATGCACCGCTAAAAAAAATAGACTAGTATGATAGAGAGTAAAAGATGTGAGATTGGAAGTATGTTTAAGAATAGAAGGATGGATATATTGGCTTTTTGTGAGACAAAGATAACAGGGAAAGGTGAAGTGATGTTTGGTGAAATGTCTGGTAGAGTGTCTGGGATTGAAATGGGAAGAGCAAGAGAAGGTGTAGCTTTATTGCTGAGTGAATGGATGACAGGTAAAGTAGTGGAATGGAAGGAGATATCATCTAGTGCAATGTGGGTAAGGGTTAGGTTGGGTAGGGAATGTTGGGCTTTTGTCAGTGGGTATGGGCCAGGTTGTGTGAAAAGTGAAGAAGAGTGGAATGAGTTCTGGAATGAATTAACTAGGTGTGTAGAAGGACTGGGTAGAAGGAATTATGTAGTTGTCATGGGTGATTTAAATGCTAGAGTGGGCGCTGGAGAGGTAGAAGGTGTCATTAGGAAGTATGGCGTACCAGGTGAAATTGAGAGTGGTGAGAGACTGGTAAATATGTGTTAAGCAGGAGATGTGATGAGTTCTAGCTTTTTCAAAAAGAAAGATAAAAACAAATATACATGGGTAAGAGTGGCAAATGGAAGAGTGGTAGAAAGGGCGTTAATGGATTATGTGTTGATAACTAAAAGAATGTTTGGAAGATTGAAAGACGTGCACGTGTTTAGGGGTATGGCTAACGGTATGTCTGATCCTTTTTTGGTGGAAGGAAAATTAGTTGTAGCAAAAGAGTTGGTTAATAGAGTAGGTGGATGTAAAAGGGAGCTAGTGAGGGTTGAAGAGCTAATAAAACCGGGAGTAAAAAGTAAATATCAAGAAACACTGAAAATGACAGATGACGAGGTGAGAGTAAGAGAAACTGGTAATTTAGAGAAGGAGTGGAAGTTAATAAAAAAAATTTTTTGTTGGGATTGCAAGTGATGTGTGGGGCAAGAAGTTGGTTGGAGGCCGCATGAGGGAGGGCAGTGAATGGTGTAATGAAGAAGTAAAGGTAAATTGGAAGAGAAAGGAAAGGCTTTTGAAGAATGGCTGTGGAGTAATAGTGTAGAGAAGTATGAAAGATATAGGGCGAAAAATGTAGAAGTAAAGCGCAAGGTAAGTGAGGCAAAGAGGGCAGCTGACCTGAGGTGGGGTCAGGGATTGGGTCATTCATATGAAGAGAATAAGAAGAAGTTTTTGAAAGAAGTGAAGAGAGTAATGAAGGCTGGTTAAAGAATTGAAGAGACAGTGAAAGATGGAAATGGAAGTTTGTTAAAAGGAGAGAAAGCAAGGAAAAGGTGGGGGGAATATTTTGGAAGTTTACTGAATGTTGAGCATAATAGGGAGGCAGATATAATTGCTGTTGCAGGTGTTGAGGTACCGGTGATGGGAGATGAGAATGAGAGAAAGATTACAAGAGAGGAAGTGAGGAGATCACTGGATGAAACGAGAGTAGAAAAAGCATCTGGTATGGATGGTGTAAGAGCTGAGGTGTTGAAGGAAGGGTGTGTGACTGTATTTGAATGGTTAATGAGATTGTTTAATATGTGTTTTGTGTTGTCAATGGTACCAGTAGA
>NC_090732.1:47479151-47484151 GCF_036898095.1 Palaemon carinicauda | reverse complement strand
AAAAACATGACTCAATTTACTTTCGTTTTGGGTGATTTCAATGCTTACGTAGGTCAAACGAAGAGATGAAAATCAGCAGTAAGTAAATTTGGAGTAAGCACAAGAAATGAAAGAAGTGATATGCTTGTAGAATTTGCTGAAAGAAAGTCTTAAAATCATGAAGACTTTTTATAAAAAGGAAAAAAAAAAACGGAAATGGTGAAACAAAAATGGAGAAAAGATAAATGAAATAGAATTTATTCTCCGTGAAAATGTTAATTTATTTCAAGATGTAACAGTGAAACAAGTTAAATTCAAGAAACCATAGAATAGTGAGAAGCAATTTTTTTGTTATATATATCTAAAAAAAGAAAGGGAAAAGCTAATTTTATGATCAATATTAAAGGCTGAAATTGGAAATATCATCAACAAAAGAAATGAAGTTATGAATATTGCAAAGGATTTCTATACTATACAGTGCTATACAACTGTAATATAAGAAAAAACTTTGCCAATATAAATAATGAAACAACTGAGTCCGTACTAAACGAAACAGTAGGGGAAATAACAAAGGTAGTTAAAAGGAGGGAGAAGATTGCCTAATAACTGCTTTATTAATAGATGGAGATATATATGATTTCATGGTGGTAGAAGTTGCTTAACTTTACGCAAAATGTCTGCAAGAATGCTTTATATTTGCAGTTTGGAAAAACCTTGCAATTATACCAATTAACAAAAAAAAGGAGACACAGAAGACCTGGAATATTACCACCCAATAAGCTTACGCTCATATATATATGAAGTATTTATTTACATAGATCATATCATGCTGAATAAAAAGACAGCTACACTTTAATCAATCATGAGAGCTGGCAGGTTTTAGAAGTGGGTATTCAACAACTGACCATATCCATGGAATTAACCACCTGATGGAATAATCAAGAGAGCATGACAAACCACTATGTATGACATTTATAGACTGGAAAAGCATCAGCAGTAATGACACCCCTTCAAACACAAGGAATGGATGAATCTTAAGTTAGAAACTTTAATATATCTATACAGGAGGTACAACAATTTTAAAAATATGTAAAGATAGTGATAAAATTCTGATTATTCACAGCATGTCCAAAAATTTTTAGACATTTAAATTGAATATGAGTAAACTAAGAAACTGTTCAAAGATAATGCATATTATTATTATTATTATTATCATTATTATTATTATTATTATTATTATTATTATCATTATTATTATTGTTGTTGTTGTTGTTGTTGTTGTTGTTGTTGTTATTATTATTATTATTATCATTATTATTATTATTATTACAAAGTAAGCTACAACCCTAGTTAGAAAAGCAGGATGCAGTAAGCCAGAGGGCTCCAACAGGGAAAAATAGCCCAGTGAGGAAAGGAATTGAGGTAATAAGTACACTACAAGAGAAGTAATCACAATTAAGACAAAACATTTTAGGAACAGTAACAACATTAAATCAGATCTTTTATATATAAACTATAAAAACTTCAGAAAACGTGAGGAGGAGAAATAAGATAGAATAGTTTACCTGAGTGTACCCTCAAGCAACAGAAATTTAACCCAAGACAGTGAAAGACCATGCTACAGAGATTATGGCACTACCCAAGACTAGAAAACTGTGGTTTGATTTTGGAGAGTCCTTCTCCTAGAAGAGCTGCGTACCATAGTTAAGGAGTCTCTTCTACCTTTAGCCACTGAACAATTACAGTGCAGTCACTAACCCCTTGAGCGAAGAACAGTTTGGAAATCTCAGTGTTGTCAGGTCTATGATGACCGAGGAGAAAGTGGAAAGAATATGCCAGACTATTCTGTGCATATGTAGGCAAAGGAAAAATAAACCATACCCAGAGCGAGGGATCCAATTTAGTCCTGTCTGACGAGCCGAAAGGACCTAATAACTCTCTATCAGTAGTATCTCAACTGTTGGCTGGTGCTCTGGCCAATCTACTACTTAAAACACAATGGGCGACATTATATCATCAATTCTGGATGATGAACACGTGGGACTCCTTAATACAGGAAAGCCCACACAATTTCATGTTAAAAAAAGGTACCTTGTCATGCATTGACCTTTCGTTTGAAAACTCTATTAGCCTTCTCGATTGTGAGTGGAGAACAGTAGATGATTGGCATGGTACAAACAACAAATAAGGGTTATGGACGAATCTCTAGAAATTGTCAATGAATATTCGTAAGTGCAGACAATAAATGTTTCCCAAGGGCCGGAGACCAAGATTAAAAGAAGAGAATCGTAGGATGGAGAGCTTTTAGTAAATAAAATGAGAATATGAAAAGTAAAATTCCACTATCTCTAAAAAAATATTTACTCGGATGGTCCTACACAAGGTCTATAGTATCAACCGCCATTAACTTAGCTTCAGAAACTTGAAGCTTCACTAAAGCCTTAGAAAATAAGCCAGTTACAACTCAAAAAGCTATGAATGAGTAATGATGGGAATAACACCCAGAAAAAGAGTCTACCAACCGTGTACCACACGATCGTACATAGTAACGACATTTTCTTTTTCATATATATATATATATATATATATATATATATATATATATATATATATATATATATATATATATATATATATATATATATATATATATATATATATATTATGCTTTGTATCTTTGCTCTCCCCTCGCACTGACAGGGACCTGAATAAACATGTCTGTTTTTCTTACTGGTAACTGTTAACAAAAACAGCATTCGGGTGACCATGAAATTGCCTGTTATGTTTTTATGTTTTACTTGCCTGGACTTGATGTATATATAAGCTGGTGTTCTGTAATTAAGTTACTCAGTTGCTTTCATCCTGCCTTCTTAGTCACAGCCTCTCTCGGCCCATCACATTGGTGACCCAGGAGGTCGACTCGCTTCTCTCGCCTTCCAACCCCCCTTCCCCTTGTCATTGGTAATATGGCGAACTCCACAGAAGTTGGCTCCGCCCCATTGAAACTTTTGTCGTTCGCCAAAGGAGAGGCATTTGCTTTGTTTCAGCACGCAGAAGTCCAGTTCCGCATCAAGGGCGTGACTTGCTCAACCACCAAAGCAGATTATGTTCTCACGGCGAAACCCGAGGACACCTTCCCGGATATATCCGACTGGCTTTGTGAACAAGGAGACGCCCCAATAGTGTATGACGCCCTCAAAACATACCTTCAGCAGCAGTACTCGCCGTCTCAAGCCACCCGTATAGCAAAGCTTTTTCAGCTCTCTCAACAACCGTTGGGGGACCTAAGGGCTTCGCTCGCCCTCAGGGAAATGACCAGTATTGCTCGCCTGCAACCTGCCGCAGACGGCTCTCTTCGTGAGGTGAACCTTCGCCGTTTACCCGAACCTGTACGTGCTGACATACCCGATATTGATAGTTTACCCATAAAGGACTTGATGACCAAAGCCGACGACCTTATGGACAGTCACTTCACGACCTTCAAGACCTCCATCAACGCCTCAACTCATGACGAAGAGCTGACGCGAATGCCGTAGGACATACACGCCTACCCCGTGACGTTCCGGAACAGCGACAAAGCCACCTATCACCCACCACTTGCTCGCGCCCCAACCAACGACTTCTACAGCCACTTACATCGGCCGCAGTTTGGCTACTACCACTCCAGATATGGGGCAGCCACGAAAAAATGTGCCAAGGACTGTCAGGGCCAAAAAACATGTACATAGGCCATCGCTCGGCCAAAAAAACATGTACATAGGCCATCGCTCGTGGCGGTGGCCTCCCGTGTTTCTAATCTTTTCTTTTTACATGATGCAGGAACGGGCGTGCGATTTTTGGTAGACACGGGTGCTTGTCGTTCTCTTCAGCCAAGGAAACTTCAGGACACGGCGTAGTCTGTCTAAGTCAGCCAACGTCCGCCTGGTAGCTGCCAACAGATCTGCAATATCCACCTACGGTTACGAGAACCTCACATAATCGTTTAGAAACGGTAAATTTCATTAGAAGTTTCACATTACTGACGTCACAATGCCAATTCTTGGTGTGGATTTCCTCTATCATTTCCACCGTCTGGTCGATGTCGCCCACCGATGATTGGTCAACGCACACACGTACTTGTCGTCACCTCTTCAACCCGTACCCTCCAACCTCGCTCTCCACATCAGCGCACCTATGGATGCCTACGCCCACCTCCTCACACCGTACCCGGAAGTTTTCCGTCTAGAACTTCGCCAAACGCCCACGGCTTCTGCAAAGCACGGTATTTATCACCATATCAAGACGACAGGACCCACAGTCTTTGCAAAATTCAGACGTCTGGCACCGGATCGATTGGAAGCCGCCAAACAGACTTTCGCTGAAATGGAGGAGATGGGCCTTCACCAAAAGGCCTCCAGCCCATGGTTGTCACCATTACACATCGTTCTGAAGAAACACGGCTCCCTCCGTCCATGCGGGGATTACAGGCGCCTGAACATGCAAACATTTTCCGGATCACTACCCCCTCCCAAACATCGCCGACGTGACCTCCTACCTGAACAAAGCAAAGGTTTTCTCCCCGCTCGACCTCCTGAAGGGGTATTATCAGGCGCCTATGAACCCAGAAGATATCCCCAAGACTGCCATCACCACTCCATTTGGTATATACACCTTCAAATTCTTCTGTTTTGGCCTTCGTAAATGCCTTGGCCACTTTTCAACGTCTCATGGACGGCATCTTAGGGACCTTCCCTTCTGTGTATGTTATGTGGACGACATACATGTATTCTCTTCCTCAAAAGAGGAACACCTCCGTCACTTGTGCATCGTGTTCAACCGCCTGCAACAAAACGGCCTTGTAGTCTGGTATGACAAGTGTACCTCTGGCGAAAACGAAGTGTCGTTCTTAGGGCACTGCACCACTCCTGAAGGAGTCCATCCCCTCCCTAAGAAGGTAACAGCCGTTCAGAACTTCCCCATGCCCTTGATCGTCAAAGCTTTGAAGGAAATTATGTGCATGATCAACTATCATCACCGTTTTC
>NC_090732.1:47446651-47461651 GCF_036898095.1 Palaemon carinicauda | reverse complement strand
ACATAATGTGTACCGTACTCGTACAACAATTGGTGATCAATCAAAATTCCCCTAGCTATGAAAAGGAAAATATTCAGTTATGTACAATAACTTCTTGTCTGAAAAGAGAGGGAATATCCACAATGACTGAGGAATTAATTCCTTCCACGTACTCTAGTTGATGAAATCCCCAGATGTTCCATCATTAATGGAGATTAAACTTTACTAAATTCCAACCAGGAATATTGACTAAAAAATCAAATATTTTCCTCTGAGTGGGAACAAAATTCAAAATCTCTTCTCCGGTGAAAGAGAAATTAACAACATTCGATCCAGCATTGACAAATATCCGATTCAAGGTATTTCCAAAAACATCGGGTGACAAAAGCAAATGTAATATATCTTGTTACAGGTTGCACAATCAATTATATTTATCAATTACAAAAAGTGAAAATGGACTAATTTGATATCATCTATGGAGTTTACTCTAATAGCCATACCTTCTCCATCATGAGGCTCAATAATACACAGAATTCTAGAAGTTTTATTCCTGCTGTAACCAGGTTATAGAATGATTTTCCTAATCCTGTAGTTGAATCGTTTGAACTTCTAAAGTTCAAACTTGCAGCGAATATTTTCATTCTAAACAGGGAGACATAAGATTCTTTTTAAAGTTTATCTATGAAAGACTTATTTCAATGTTATTAATGTTCTTAAAATAGGTTATTTTAATAGTTCATTACTACTCTTATTGTTCATTTATTTTGTTATTTCCGTTCCTCACTGGGTATTTTTTTCCTGTTGGAGCCCTTGGACATATAGCATCCTGCTTTCTCAAATAGGGTTGTAGGTTACCTAGTTATAATAATATTAATAATAATAATAATAATAATAATAATAATAATAAGACCGTCACTTTATTTGTAGATAACAATATAGAAATCTTTGGTTATTAAATCTCTGAAAACACAATTGACTTGAATAAAACTCCTTTATTAGAATTCGAAACTTGATTTTATTTTTATTATTATTACTAATCAAGTTACAACTGTAATTTGAAAAATAAATTGCTACAGCATTAAGGGTCCCATCAGGGAAAATTGCTAAGTTTAGGAATGATAGAAAATTACAGTAACAAATAATGTATAGTTGAGAAACAGTTGAAAAACAAAATATTGTAAGATATATAAACTATGAAACGAGACTTGCGCCAACCTGAACAATATAAAAGCATATACAGTACAATATATTTGAACCTCTAAAGTTCCACCGGTATTTATGTAGCACTGAGCCTTATGATGGAGAAAGCAAAACTATTAGATTATTAACATACTTAGTACTACGTACTAGATAGTAAAGTCTAGGAAGATATGAATGCAAAGGATGGTCAGATTTAAGAGAATCTTATACTATATACACAAAGAAAAAACTAAACAACTGTTCCAGAGATTAATATCTAGATTAGATAAGCCAATTTGATAGAGCGCAAAATTAGGTTCAGAAAATACGCTGACGCTCGTCAGCTGGAGACCAGATAGGAAAACGATATTCAGAGTACTATCGGGTGAAAGAATTAAAAAAGATATCCTCAGGATATATTAGCCAACAAAAATTGTAAAGGCTTTCTCAGCACGCCATTTCTTTTGCAGTTGAAGAAGCAATCGACCGGGTACATTTCTCAGAAGTAATTTTGTATTCAAGAATCACACCTGGAATTCTAAAGAAGTTCCATACGGTTAAAGAGACATCGTCAATGACAAGATCTGGATGCAAAGAGATCACTGACTTTGACCTACTTATAATTCTATTTATACTTATCGCTCCCTGTGACACCACTTTCATGGCATACACAATCTATAATTGGAAGCGGGGAAATTGACAACTTTTACTTCGCAAAGCTGATTTATTTTCTACGTTAATTGACATAAAATAAGCATAAATCTTCTTCAAATACATGAATATTTTTAATTATATAATTGCTTGATCTAGAACTCTTGTTTACTTTCTAATTACTTGATGATCTGAACGTCTCACAAGTGGTAAATAACAATGGTTTAGCTTTATAGTTTAGCAGGACACACTCTGAGAGAAAAGACACAGACATATTATAAACACATAGATATTTTGTGTCTTGTCGAGTGTCAATGCCAGCCATGTCTGAAGGTGACCTATCATGTCTTTGGGCCTACTGACATTTATCCACTGATTGCTGACTATATCTGCCTTCCCAGCTATTCTTATCAGAGCGCTCATTCCTGGAGGTTATATTGGGCTCCTTGGCCTCTAGATAGTAGTGGTGGGTGATGCAACTGCATCCTGCCGCCTCTCGTCTCCTTCCATTCCCTCTCCTCGGGTGCTACCTTTCTACATACAAAATGGACTCGGAACATTGTGTGCTTCGTCAGCAGATCAATGACACCAGTAAGAAACTGATTAAAACTGAATTTTCCTGGCCAGGTAGGTGGAGACCAGGTCACAAATCGGCAATCGTCCGCCTTGTTTCCTAAGAATTTAGGTTATCTGTAACGGCCTATTTAGGAATTACTAAAGCCCCTTCTTAATTTGTGACACCCCATAATTTACCCATAAGCTAATCTTACATAGTTTTTGATTATGGGATCCATCAACCACATTTCTATGTTCAGCATATGAAATTAACGCCAAGAAAGAAGCATCATATGCATATGTAACAACCTTGTTTTCACAGCTAAGCCACATATCATGCAGATATAAATAAAGAGTAATGGACCGAGAACAATACCCTGATGGATACCAAATGTTGCTTAACTATGGTCAATATGGTGCCTATCCTCAGTCTATTACTAAAAAAATTCAGTAATGAAGCTAGGAAAAGAACCACCTATTCACATTTATATAAATTTTAAAGCAAGGTCCCCATGATGAACACAGTCAAAGGCAGCACTAAATCAAAGGTAAATCATTCGAACTTTATGCCCGTAATAAATGTGATTTTTTACAGCATCGCAAATTTTTAGGAATGCATCACTTAGCCCAAGGCCTTTGCGAAAGCCAAACTGCAAACCAGGAAACAAGTAATTACCTTCAGCATACTACTTTAAATGTTTTGCAAGAGGCATTCATAAACCTTTAGGTACAGGAGCTAAAGAAATTTGGCAGGAATCATCAGAACTATAGCTACCACAAACATATTTACCCAATGGTGATGGAGATATACCCTATTGATAGACTTTAAGCTAAGTTTGTTTAAAAATGTACTGTACATAAAAGAAAAGAATGCATGGGGCAGGGCAAAAACAGAATAACAGACTCTCCTACATAGACTTTTTCAAGTCTGATTAGGATGGTCTTTCCATAGGCTGATAATTAGCAATAAACATACAATGACCAATGATATTCCAAAATAGCCTCCCATTAGCTGGTATATTATCAAGATAAAGTATATGATTACTCCATGATGCTTGAAGATAATTAGATACAGTAAATGTGATAAAAGAGAAAAGAAAAACATATTAATAACATGGTCGAAACATGAGCAAGCTGGTTTAAAGATAGCCAAGGATAGGATGTTACAAGTGAAAAAATAAAATTTTAGCAGAGAGGAACACATGGAATCGTTAATAATCAACATTCGGATACAATCTTTATTTAAAAAGGAGCTTCAGACAGGTGCAACATTCAGACAGCTGCAAAATAGTTAACGATAAAATTACTGAAAACAGGATAAAAAAAGGCCTATCTGAGTTTGAAACTTTAGATAGTGGGGGAGTGAATTGTAACATGCCCGAGACCAGGATGTGTGTTACTTTAGTCCCGATGTTGTTACGTATTCCAAATTTCGATGCTTCTACAGGATATCAAGAGATATCGTATGACAGTCCAGTCTGGACTCGTCCTCAGCTTTACGACAAGCTAAGAAAAAACTTAAGTCATAATCAGAAGAACTATCACATATTCCAAAGTAACAGAGGGACTATCCTTCAGAGAACTTAACTAAGGATTTGGTAGTTAACATCAATACCTTATAATCTGGTCTAGGCTTCCCGAAATGTACTTTGCTAAAAGGTGAGGGAAAGAAAATAAGAGAGGAAAAAGAAGAATGGAAAAAACCTCTTGCTACCCTACTCATTTAAAATATCAGTGAAAATTAGATTACTTTCTAATCTCATACACCCCGAATTTTGTATTCATTGTATAACTCAAGAGGATTTCTTTCTGTTCTCATTTGTTTCCCATATAGGCCTATCTATTTCATGTGCTATTTATCCACATAGGATCCAGATGCAGCTCTTGTAGCGTACTTCGATGACCTGGATATGCCGATATCAAAATGGATTGTAAGCATTGGAGCTCTTTTTGGATTCTCAGCAAGGTAAATATTAAATATCTCTCTCTCTCTCTCTCTCTCTCTCTCTCTCTCTCTCTCTCTCTCTCTCTCGTGTTAACGGCTTCATCGTTATTGTCAAAAGTAACCCTCGTTATGAGTTTTTAGTCACATATCAGAAATATTTTCAAAATTAGCATTTCTTTGCTTCAGCGATCTTCGTATTTGAGAATATGTAAGTAGGAATATACAGATGCATAAGTAAAATAACTTATAGACCTATTCTGCTATTTATTTAAACGTAAAGATGTATGAATATCAATAGTCCTGGAGATAACATACCTTCCATGAAAAAGTGAATTTGAAATAATCCGTCAATTATATTTCGTTATATCATTCTGATGGTGCTCATTGTTACAGAAAATAACCTTACACTAATGTTCTTCCTTTGTTGATCGAAAAAAAAAATCAAAAACAGGTTTAGATTTCAATAATCATAAATGCTATAAATTGAACATCAGTTACATCCTGTCAATATATGCTTTCTCAAATAATTTAGGTTAGCATTTACTTTATATTCGAACCTTAAAAAAAAAAAAAAAAAAAAAAAAAAAAAAAAAAAAAAAAAAAAAAAAAACCAATACTCAAGGATCTGTATCGATTATGAAATTCGCGTTATTATCAATTCACCGCATCTTGATAGCCAAATGTTGGCGAGGGACTGTAACAGATAAAGTTTTTTTATTTACTTATAGTTTAAGTTGCCTATTTTTACAAAACTACAGAGACAAAAAATGGAGGCTATTGTTAGGAATAGCTTTCTTGACCATAAGATATGTTAATAAGAGGTATAACAGACACACATGAATATGAAAAGAAACATTGAGAAATTACGCCCTCGTTGCATAAACTAGGGAAGCATAAACTTTCTTAGGTAATCATTATTAAAGGCCAGGAGATGCAGGAAACGTTTTCATACGATCGTTATTCAATAATGGCCTGTCAATAGTTTCAAGGTTCCATGAAAAGCAAAGATTAATATTGGATTTTTATTTTTTTCAACTCTCTGATATGCTATCATCATAGCACTATTTACAATTAGAAGGAAAACTATATTCGAGTCATTTGTAGTCCTTTTCATTGAGCAATAAAGAAATGTGACAATGATAATTACTTGTACACTAACAACCAGATAGAAATGCTGTTAAACAAGGGTTTTCTTCATAAAGTACCGAAGGGATTCTTAGAATAGGTCGTAGTACTGTGCTTGCAAATCAAATGCAATCTTACTCCTCGTTCTTTTCTCCTTTCCAGCATGATTGGCGTACTCTTGCCTCTTCCACGGATCATTTACGCCATGGCTACTGACGGCGTCATATTCAGATTCCTTTCTAAGATTAACAAACGTTTTCAGACACCTTTAATTGCTACTATCCTTACTGGGGTACTTGCTGGTACGTAGCACACACCTCTGGTTTTCTCTACGGATCTGTACTCAAATAATAAATCAAAACACATAACTATCCAACAGTGTAACATTTTGTTTCACATGTTGCAGGGTAAAACTTCAGACTCATAGATTATCGAATAAAATCCCATCAAACTTTACTCTTCATTCGTACTTCGAATAACAATTCTCTGTTTAAAAAGGTTTTGTGATCTGCAGTTGTAGATATTTCAATGTGTGTAATTTTATTCACATTTCATGAAGTATTAGGGTTTAATTAGCCTTCCATTGTTTCAGGGTTATTGGCAATGTTCTTCGACCTACAGACTCTCGTAGATATGATGAGTATTGGAACTTTGATGGCTTACACAATCGTCGCCGTATCAGTAATGCTTCTCAGGTAGTACATTTCCTTAAAAGGTTAATACTGTACATAAATTATGGGATTGAAATGGTAAAGCTATTCTGAAACAAAATATTTTTGATACTACTAACATTTTCCGAATTTTGATTGCCATTTCATACACAATAACATACATACATACATGTATACATGCATACATAAATATATATATATATATATATATATATATATATATATATATATATATATATATATATATATATATATATATATATATTTATCTATATACATATATATATATATATATATATATATATATATATATATATATATATATATATTATCTATATACATATATATATATATATATAGATATATATATACATATATATATATATAGATATATATATAGATATATATATATATATATATATATATATATATATATATATATATATATATATATATATATATATAGATATATATATATAGATATATATATATATATATATATATATATAGATATATATATATATATAGATATATATATATATATATATATATATATATAGATATATATAGATATATATATATATATATATGTGAAGATGTCCTTGATTTTTTTTTGCAATAACTTCTTAATTAGTCTAGTATCTTACCTCTTCCTTTAGTTTAATAATAATTGAATTTCTCTCAGGAGTTTACATAAGCAAAGTTTCGTGGGTGAGGGATACGAATGCTGGTTTCTTTCTTTACTAGACATAAAAAGGGGTTTGAACAGGCACTTACAAGCAGTCAAAAACAAAAGCGTGGTTTCTACATTAACACTTAGTGATGAACTCAGACGTCTTGACACTGGCTGGAGAATTTGGTGAATCCTGGTTTAGTTAGGCCTAAACGTCATCTATAGGCCTACTGTCGTCGCTGAAGTATAAGCCTTCGTCAGGTGTTGGGAAGGCTGGCGCGAAGTTCTAGACACGCCTTGGTCACTCGGGGACGTCACGCCTCTCGGTCGCTCTGGGACGTCTCGCCAAACGCACTCACAGACACTCAGGTGCGGGCGTAGTAACTTTGTTCGTCGTCCTTCGTTCTCAGGGGTAATTGTTCCCCTGTAATTTCGCGGCTGCTTTAGTATTCTACGTAATCGCCGTCCCTCAATTTGGTATAGGCAGCCGCCATGTGTTGTCGTCAAGGAGACCCGGCAGGTTAAGTAGGTCGTTAGACCTATTATACAGAGTGACTACTAGGAAGAGAGCGAGATGCCGTCTTCTCGTTGCTTATATATGGTCGTCCTGGGCGTGTCAAGCTATCCTTAATCACGTGACTTTTTCCCGGCTTTCACGTCTCACTCGTCTATGTTCCGTTCGACATTCAAGAACGGATCCTGTCGTTTGGGGGGGTTGTTTACGGGAAAGAACCCTGGAGTCAGCGAAATTAGTTGAAAACATCCTACCTAACTCCCGTTCACTCTCCTGTCTCTCCACAACTCTTTCTATACCTTTACAATTACTACTAACTGCATTTGTCTCCCCATTTCTTATTAATTAACAAAACCCACAAATAAAGACATCAATAACATACATAAACCTTCTGCATATGAAACTTACTCAAAAATAAGCATCTGTCTGACACCACTCGGCCAGCTACTAGGATTCTTATAGAATCCTCACATACAACAAAACAACAAACCTATTCTTTAGGTTTCCCAGTAATAACTAGTAGCAACTCATTAATCCTTTCCAATTTTCTGAAAACCAAATACTTCACCACATTATATGTTACCACAGTAATAAGCACAATCAAAAACACATTACACATAGTCAGAAATGGTGCAACATCTTTCTTGTAAAACAGAACAATCATTATCAAGTGGCATTGCCACATTTTCTACCACTGTTAATTTGTCTAGCTGAAAATGATTAATCTTGTTCTCGTAACTCTTTGCAATGGAAGATTGATTTAACTCATAATGCAAAAACACACTTGGTACATAATAGAGATAATCATTTATCACTACTGAGCAAGAATCTGCAAATGACTTCAAGTTTCCTAACTGAAATGTTTGAGTCTTCCCATCACAAGTAACTTCTGCATTTTTAGTACTTTGTACATAAACAAAAATCTCATTACCTAAATGTAATGCCCTGTATGGCAAAGCAAAGGTTTCAAATTTACACTCTCTCATCAACTCATAATTCTCAAAGAAAATACCTTGGATACACGGAAAATTGCTCATAGGTTGTTTAATTTGCACAAAATTGCACATGGATTGACTTTCACTTATCAACACACACTGTTCTAAATCACCTTCTTCTAAAATAATCATCAACAACTTGTTCTTATCCAATGCTAGACGAACCTTCGGATGGTTCCAAATTATTGTTGCATTTCCTATCTTAACTGGGAAAGGATGTACTGTATATAGGTCAAACAAATTCATACCCTTGAAGGGGATCAATACCAACAAATACCCTTTTGTTACTTTCACAGTTGACATTGTGTAATACCAAAATATATCTTCTAGCAAAGGCTTGGAATGGCTATTTACCATACACCAATCGATAATTTCTTTCAAAGTTTTTGGAGAAATGATAGCAGGGCTGAGTATTCCCTTTTGTGCATTTATTAGTCCGTTCACAGATTCCTTGTGATCACCAATCTCGATTTCTACTTCATGAATCAACTTAAACACTTGTTCTACGTCATCTATTTTATTAGAAACATTCACGTTAACTTGATTAATAAATTCCACCATCTTTTTATGTTCTCTACATTCTTATTATTATTTTCTATTAGAGTACTTATAAGATTACCCTTCTGATTAGCCCATTTCTCGATTAGTTCTACACGATCAGTCAAACCTTTTACATCGTTTTCTGTAGCCACTCCAAACAAAGCACTAAATGCACTACCTACAAAAGGTAATAAAGATCTCTTGTTTCTTTGAGGCCTGACAATGTCTTCAATTTTACCCTGTAAATTTCTTAATACTTCTACAAAGGCAGAATCACTATGGGTTAGTATGCACTTCCGTAGTTCTTTATCTAACTGGTTCAAATGTTCTTCCCTTTCTAATATTGAATTGACATTAATTTTTACTACAGCAAAATCTGTTAACAGTTCACCTTTTCCATGATTTTGTATCAAGGCCCCACTTTTAATGTCTATTTCGCAAGTGATACCGACCACCAGGGGTAGGATCAGAAGGAAGTTTTTCCACCACTTCCTGTAGAAGTTGAGAGGACCATGGATTAGTTTTTACAACCTTCATATGATTCCAATGGGCATACCTTACATCTAAATTCTGTTCATGTATCAGCTTAAATTTATTATTCCTTTCCCTTTCTAACACTCTATAAGGACCTTCAAATTTGGGAGATACCTTTTCATTTGGTCCTTCCTTTACATGTACCTTTATATATACTTGTGAGCCTATCTTCAGGTCAGTCATGGAACTAGTTGTGTCATAGTATTTCTTATTTACCTGTTGGCCCTTTTCTAAAGATTGTCTGGTTTGTCTTATTATTTGAAAGGTTCTTTGCAGTTTCCAAGCTATATAGTCCTGGTAATCATATGTGTGCCTAGGAGGTTTTGCGTCATCTAACAATGAGTTTGGCAGTCTTTTCTGATAACCATAAAGCAAAAAGTGTGGGGTTTCTCCTACTGTCTCATTTACTGTGTTATTCAAAGTAAACTGAACGTCCTCTAACGCTAGGTCCCAATCTTCTGTAGTTGGACTAATGATAGTTCGCAGTACATCCAGTATCTTCTTATTGGCCCTTTCCACTGTCCCATTTGAACTCGGCTTATAAGGGGTTATCTCGCATTTCTTTATCTCAAAAAATTCACAAAGCTTTTTCATTACCTCACTGGTGAATTCGGGTGCATTGTCCGACAAAAGTACCTCCGGACACGAATGTCTTGTGAGTATTCTGGTCTTTAAAGCTTCTGCAACAGAAACTGCAGTTCTATCTCTGACTGGGACAATTTCTAAATACCGAGTCAAATAATCAATGAATACCAGTATATATTTATTTCCTCTCAAAGTTTTTTTGGAAAGGGTCCTATATGATCCATCTGAACTACCTCAAAAGGGTTTAAATTACTAGGATATTTTTCTAAAGGAGCTCTGACATTTACATGACCTTTATGCCTATTACAAGTTTGACATTCATTTACAAATTGCTTTGCTTCTTCGCTGCACTTAGGCCAAAAATAATTTCTATTTATTGTTCTCAGAGTCTTTTTGATTCCTGGATGTCCTGCCAACTTGTGGGTATGTGTTAGAGTTAATACTTCTTTAGTCAGGGTGTCAGGCACATATAGTCTAGAGCAAGCACTCCTATCCTTAGCCTTCTTATATAATATCCCATTTATTAATTCAAAATCTGACCTAGAGGTTTCATCTTGTAGCAAATCTCCTATTATTTTCCTGATACCTTCTTGTTTCTCTTGTTCGATTTTAACTCTCTCCAAATCTAAGTCTACGACCTGACAGCTGAAACAAAAAGTGTTAGTTGTGATAATTCTTTCAGTATCCTCTTGTGCTCTAGATAATCCATCTGCTAAAGTATTAAACTTACCTGGAATGTATCTAAATTCTGGAGCAAACTCTAGCACACTAATAAACCATCGATTAAACTTTAAGTTATTAGTGAAAGCTCTTTTCTTAAATAGGTCACAGATGGGTTTATGGTCAGTAAGTACATTTACTTTGTGTCCTAACAAAATGTGCCGAAACTTTCTCAGTGCCCAATAAATGGCTAAACATTCCTTTTCTGTGGTATTGTAATTTCGTTCGGCCGCATTCAGGACTCTACTTGCATAATATACTACCCTCATTCGGGTTTTTTGCCTTCTGTAACAAAACTGCTCCTATTCCTGTATTTGAAGCATCACATGCTAAGTAAAATTGCTTGCTAAAGTCTGGATACACTAAGATAGGATCTTGGATTAATTTCTCCTTTAACTTTTGAAAAGCCTCCTCTTGCTCTGCTTTCCATTCAAACTCTACATCCTTCTTAGTTAATTCTGTCAATGGTTTAGCTATAGTAGCAAAATTTTTGACAAATGGTCTATAGTATCCTATCATCCCTAAAAATCTTCTTACCCCTTTCAAATTTTGTGGAGCAGGATATTCCACAATCGCCTTTATTTTTCCTTCTTGCATGCGTAATCCATCAGCACTGATCACATGTCCTAAATATTCTAATGATTTCCTCAAGAATTGACATTTCTTAACCTTTATCTTTAATCCTGCCAGTCTTAGTCGTTCTAAAACGATTTCTATGGTTCCGAAATGGCTCTCTATATCTTTGCTAAATATAATGACATCATCTAAATAGACTGACACATTCTCTATGTCTCCTAAGATCTGTAACATTAACCTTACAAAAGTCAATGGAGCTGATGTTAACCCAAATGGCATTACCTGAAATTCTAAGTGTTCTTTATGTGTGCTGAAGGCAGTTAATGGCTTTGATTCTTCGTCTAAAGGTACTTGCCAATATCCACTTAGTAGATCTAAGGATGAGAAGATCTTTGCTCCTCCTAACTGAGCCAATACATCGTTTATTACAGGCATGGGCATCCTATCAGGAACTGTGTTCGCATTCAACTTGCGATAATCAATCACTAATCTGTAACTTCCATCTTTCTTTGGAATCAACAACATGGGAGAATTATAAGGTGATTTAGAGGGTATGACCACTCCTTCTTCTTTCATTTCTTCTATCATTTTATCTACTATTGGACGTTGGCTGATAGGTAATTTATAATTAGGTATGAAAAAGGGTTTAGCTCCATCATCTAGGATTATCTTATGTCTTAACACCTCAGTCCTACCTAACCTATCACCTGTAATTGCTATGCCCTGCCTATATTTATTTAAGGTTTCTATTAACCTTTTACGGTACTCAGGAAAATCGGTGTTATCTATCTCCCTATCTATTCCTGCATCAATGTTTCCTATGGTAAAGAATGCTTCCTCCTCTAACGGAATCATTTTGTGTGTAACTTCTATTCCTGTACAAAATTCTGTACCCGCTAACAAATGGAGTCTTTTATCAGAATAATTCATGACATAAGTAGTACAGGCTAATCCCTCCATCTGAACTAATGAGTTATCCATTCTGACATATTCTGGTAATCCTTCTGGGGTCAAGATTACATCATTATTTGTGTGTAGGCGGGTTATTAAATATACTCTAGTAAGAGTATTGGGCAGTAGTACTACATCTCTAGCTAGCCTAAATCTTATTTTGTTTGCATCTGCTGTGCTGATCAGACTTATCTCCCCAGTTTGTACTTGAGTACAAAAACATGAATCTTCATCTCCTCCTTTTTGAGATTCTGTTTCTCTTAAGTGTCTTAATTCTTGTGAATTCAATGTGCCTAGCAGCAAAACTTCTTGGAATTCCCTTTTATCTATTCTCTCAGATTCTCTGTCGACATTTTCATCCTTAGTATGTGTGCTACCTTTACAAGAAGTAATTTCCCCCTTTCTGGGTGCAATTGCTAAATTCTCTTCTTTCTCCCTTTCTTCTGATTTTACTTTGATTTCCCTTTCTCTTTCTGAACCGGAGTGTGTTTCAACTATCGAAGCGGTCCCCTGCAAATTGGCCAAATTTGTAGTGGACTTGTCATCAACAAGTTGGAAACAGACTTCCTGATTATTTCCCTTTAGAACTAATCTTCTGTCTTGACAATCAAAAACTATGCCAAAATCTTGCATTGTTGCAAAAGAAATCAAAGCTCGAGCGGGAAATGCTACTTCTTGCAAAACCAAAAATGGCACTTGACACTTCTTCTCTAGCAATTCAATGTTTAAATCTATGGCTCCTACATTGTTAAGCTGATTGCCAGTTATCCCCTGAATTAATGTATCCTCACTCCTAATTGCAGAAATAGGTATATTCAAATAATCAGTTAAGGTATGGAGCCCTATGAGATTTACAGTACTTCCTGAATCTAACAAACTAAGACATTCTTTACCTTCTATCTTGATATTTGTCTTGGGTAATGATTGCTGTCGGAAGGATAAATATGTTGCTGGCAACGTGGATGTACCTCCGCTACCTGCAACATCCTTCCATTCTTTGGTTTCCCTATTTCCTGGACTCCTATCCTGCTCTTCTAGTCACTTTCTATTACCTTGTTTTTCTTCGGAGTAATTAGTAGGGTTTGAGTTATCCCTTGCCTGTACCTGAGGAGTATTTTCGGAGGGTTTATTATGTTTCTTACCTTGGTACCAACATTCTTGGTCTGTGTGACCTCCTCTTTGACAATACTGGCAATACCTATTCTTTGGTCTAGCTCCCTTATGATGATAATTCCCTCTAGATTTATATGTTTCATTATAATTTCCTCTGTTTTGTTCATTTGACTTGTAAGGGGGCTGGTTATTTTGATAATTTTTATGGTAATATTTATTCCTACCGGTCTCGTTATTTTTATCTTCCCTGTAATTCTGATACCTTCTTTGCTTGGTATTTGCCGAAAAAGTGACCTCTTCAATTTGGGTCTCGTTTTTCTGGATGATTTCCTGGATTTGGCTCAACGTTTTTGTGAGCTTCTGGGCAGGATCTAACTTTAGGTCCTTGAAAGCCTTCCTTTCCCTTTCACCAAAGGCTGCATACAATGTACCGTAGGCCATATAAGTCAAAATTTCATCTAAATCCACCAGTTGGTTATTATCCTCACTAAACTGCATTCTGTTTCCTACCGTGATTGTGGGTAATGACAAAATGTCTTCCTTAACTACTCCCAAATGATTCAGAACCTGGGTATACAGACTAGGCATGGAATCACCTTCAAATTTAGCCGAGTTAAACCTATACAAGTTCAACAACCGATCGGTCTCCTTGGCCGATCGCCACAATAGTCTGCATTCCTCCTTGAACTCGTTGAAAGTGGTAATTTTTTCAAAGGCCTTACCGTTTAATGTAGGGTGAGCATCCCCTACGTCTACGTTGACTAACATCATTGCCTGTTTAATTTTTGCAACATCGTCAGTTATTTTAAAACTAGCGATCCTATTCTCTGTGTCCGCTAACCACTTATCTACACTGTATTTCTCTAACCTTTGTTTGTCGGGATTATCCCTACTTACATTTCCACAAAACCGTGTGGTTTGTGTGATCAGCCCAGCGGAATTCATATCGGCAATATTTGCTCTTACCGGACTCGAACTTCGGTTTCTAGTCAGATTTTGACGTCTTCCTACACTAGCACTTCGCGACCGTCTGTCTGCAGTTAATCTCAAGTCGTATTGATATTGTGTAAGTCTTTGGAAAATATTGTCCAGACTCATATCACAAAAAAAAAAGGAAAAATTAAAACACCAAAATTTTCTTACGAGAGACAAATGCCCTAACTTCCTATTCTATAGAGAGACAGTATTTATACAAAACAAGAGAGTGAACGAAAACATGCAAACTACTCACATATCCATTGGTTCACGACTCCTTTGGTTTCCCTCTGTTTTTCTTGAGATTGTTTTGTATTTCTTCGACACTTAAAAGGGGTTTCAGCACTTTCCTGAAATAAAGCCAGTATTAGTTCAAACTTAATACAACACGGCACAGTATCCCTTAACGATGCCACCATTTGTGAAGATGTCCTTGATTTTTTTTTTGCAATAACTTCTTAATTAGTCTAGTATCTTACCTCTTCCTTTAGTTTAATAATAATTGAATTTCTCTCAGGAGTTTACATAAGCAAAGTTTCGTGGGTGAGGGATACGAATGCTGGTTTCTTTCTTTACTAGACATAAAAAGGGGTTTGAACAGGCACTTACAAGCAGTCAAAAACAAAAGCGTGGTTTCTACATTAACACTTAGTGATGAACTCAGACGTCTTGACACTGGCTGGAGAATTTGGTGAATCCTGGTTTAGTTAGGCCTAAAC
>NC_090732.1:47431651-47441651 GCF_036898095.1 Palaemon carinicauda | reverse complement strand
ATTGATATAACCCAAATAGGGTTATAAAAGCGGATAAAAATTTTGCATTGTCGTCCAAAGTAATTTGATAGTAGCCTTTTAATAAGCCAATCTTGGAGACGAACTTCACTTGTCCGATATTGTAGAGTAGTTATTGAATGCGCGGCAATGGATAGTTATTGGCCACACTGATCGTACTCAACTTTCGGTAGTTTGTACACATCCTGAAAGATCCGTGAAGTTTTTTCACGAGCAAGCATGGAGAACTTTAAGGGCTAGAACTTTGTTCCGCTAATCCGTTATGTAACAAATACTCCACTTCTTTTCTCATGACTTCTCAGTGATATGGCAACGGTTGATAAGTGCGTTGTTTAAATTATCTTTCCATTGTTTTGAGGTTTATCTCATGCTTTGTCAGGTAGGTTGGTGTCGGGACATCCGAGACAATTTCAAGGAAACTTCTAATTAATCGGCTTAATTCCTCTTGTTACTTCTGATTCAAATGAGTTAGTTTCTCCTCAAAGTTCCGAATGATAGACGCATTATTCACTTAGCTCACCACCCGTACCTCATATCCGTCTTCATGTTCTGTGGAGGGTATGGTTGGTGCCATACAATTTTATGAAGCTTCGGTCTCGTTTTAGCTTAAGTAGGGTTTCAGTAGCTTAACGTATACTTTCCTTTGACTTTTTCTTCTTTCTGGGATTTCGATAATGTAGGTCAGGTCACTGATCTTCTCCAAAATCTTGAATGGTCCTTGGAACTTGTTGGTGAGTAGGAATCTCCTTATCGGCAAGAAAACCAATACCTGTTGTCCTACCGAAAACTGTCTGTATTCACTTTTCATATCGAACCTTTTCATTTTTTCTGGACTCATTTTAAGGATTTCTAGGGAAAATTTCCTCATCTCACTGATCCTTTTCCACAAATTCTTGACATATTCTCCATCCCTTTCCTCTTGGTTCATCAATTTTGCTGCTAAGATTTTAATCAGTCCTCGTCCTTCTCCTCCAAATACTATCTCATTCAGGCTACATCTCATGCTTTCTTGCTAAGAATTACGTACCTCAGATAATATCAACAGTAGTCTGATATCCCATTCATTCCCTGTTTTGTTGCAGAACTTCATTAATATACTTTTCAAAGTTTGATGAAACCTCTCTAATGTACCTTGGGTCTTCAAATGATAAGCAGTTGGTAGTTGTTGTTTCATATGCAACAGTTTCATTACGTCCTGAAACAGTTTTGACACGAAATTCGATACTCGGTCACTTTGAACGAATTCTGCAATACTAAACTTAGTAAAACAGTCTAGTAACTTCTCAGCAATAATTTTGACACTGATGTTCCTGACGGGTATGGCTTCTCGGTATCTCGTCACTGGACATATCAAGATTAACATATATTCGGGACCTTTTTACGTCCTTGGTAAAAGTCCCACAATGTCGATCATTACCATGCTTAAGGGTTCTCCTCGCTCCTTTATCGGGTGTAAGGGAACTTTCTTAATGTACTCTTTTGCCTTTCCAGCTATCTGACAAACGTGACATGCACGGCAAAGCTGGGTCACGTCCTTATGCAGAAAAAGTGTTTCGTAATCTTCTCCGTCGTCTTCCTTATCCCTTTATTTCCCGTCCCATGCCCTACCATGATCACCGGTTTTCTCAACGGTGTGGAAATCTATATCTGACGTTATATCCCCCATTCGCATTCCCAGGGATACCAGCGGGTCTATGCTTCCTCATAAGCAAACCATTCTTAAGATAATAACGTGTTGGACACTGCTGTGCCTCCGTCTCATCCCACACATGGTACACTAGCTCTGATAACGTTGCATCCTTCCGTTGCAATCCTATCAGCCTTTTCCTACTCAATTGTCCTACTTCTAATGCTGAGTTTTCTATTTCTTCCTGGTCCAATTCTACTTTGTCTTCTTGTCCACTCGTCTATCGTTACCCTTCTCTTAGGCTTACACGGGAGTTCTCCTCTTATGTACCATCAGGGAAACCCTCTTCTTCGGAAAACAAACCCTCCAAGTTCATCGCTCCTTCAATTTATCTTTTTATCCTCAGCAGCCACTCTCTTCTTCATACTCCCAGTCTTCACACAACTACGAAACAGATATGGGTAGTCCTTCTAGAGTTCAGTCATAGGACTATACTTCAATGGTTTCTCCGTTACAATGGGACAAGGCACAAACTGCGCTCCACCAACCTCATTACCCAGCAGGACGTCTACTCCTTCGACAGCCAATGAATCCTTTACCGAAAAATCAAAATTACTTGTTACCAACTCACAGGGCAGTTTCAAACAGCGAATAGGGGTAACCTCTTCGCCTCCTATTCCCTTCAAAATAACTGAGTCTCCTGTGAGACTGTTTCATCAATGGGAAACAGATACGGGTGGTCCTTCTCAAGTTCAGTCATAGGATTATACTTGAATGGTTTCTCCGTTACAATGGGACAAGGTACAAACGGAGCTCTACCAACCTCATTACCCAGCAGGACGTCTACTCCTTCGACAGCCAATGAATCCTTTACCACAAAATCAAAATTACCTGTCACCATCTTGCTTGACAGTTTCAAACGACAAATAGGGGTAACCTCTTCGCCTCTTATTCCCTTCAAAATAACCGAGTCTCCTGTGAGAGACTGTTCCACCTACGGGTGTACTAATCGTATCACCACACTATGGTTACAACTTGTGTAGCACAATATCTTGACCGGGGTTCGCTCACTCCTGTCTATTCCTGCTAAAATACCTTTGGAAATATATGGGTTTAAGTATCCACGCTATTTTGATTTGTCCTTTTCATCGCGTAAACGTTGGTTGGTTTATTTTCATCTTCGTTCTTTCTCGATTGTTTCTTCGTCTTCACATTCCGTAAACTTGAGTTATCCTTAATTGCTTGGGAGACTGCTTTCGATTAATTCAGCCAACATTTCTTACTGATATGGCCTCTCTTGCCACACTTAAAAGAGACAATATTAAACTTCTGCACATCTTTCAAGATACCTGAAGGAGGATGATTCGACAATTGTTGCAGTAGTACTATCGCATTCTGCATAGGAGCAGTTCCAGTGCTATTTCCGCTGTCCCTATTTAAATTAGTCTCATAGTTATCACTGAACTGGTTTCCATGGTTCGGCAAATACTTGACACTTGGTCGGAACGACAGTTGAAACTTCATACCGGAGGAGGGCTTACAACTGATTATATTATAGTCTTCACTCAGCGAAGTGGCTTTATCAAGTTTCTTCACCTCTCTCCCAAGTACGTCAGAATATTTTCAGGAATTCCTTGTAGATACTGTTCTAGTCTTATCAATTCTTCTAAATCAGTCATCTCCCTCAAGTTAGCAGACTCTCTTAAAACATCGTCGTACCTTATGAGCATAATCCAGAAAAGTCATGTTCTTGTCCTTCCTCAAACTTTGGAACCTTTCATTATAATATTAAGGGGTCATCTGATACATTTGCACCACTCTCCTCTTCACTTCTTGATACTCCTTCCTCTGTTCCTGAGATAAGGACAGGTGGGCACTGTATCCTTTCCCTAAGAGTACACTTTGCAATAACACAGACCATTTATCTTCGGGCCATTACATTTTCGATGCGAGACTGCTTCAAAATGATCAAAGAATTTGGCAGGAGCCTCTTATGTGAATTTTGGAATCAACTTCCGGGCGTTTGTCACATTAAACACAGTATCGTGCATAGCAGGTGTTGCCTCTGTCTGCGTTGTCGACAGTGCACAAGTATTCAACAGCTCTCTTAGTTATCATTAGATATAAAAGTAAATAAGGTTTTCACAGAAACACTTGCATAAGCTCTTAAGCCATATAATGTGTGAAAATAATTAAAATAAGCGTAATACACTGGAGGAGTTGTGAACAGTGGTGAGCTATGGGAAAGACTGGTTGCAATAATACCAGATAAATAAAATATGATATGCATACCACATGAGATGATATAAATGCTACATAGTATTCCCTATGCTCCAAAAAACAAGAGTACTTGCATACATGTATTCCTAACACAACATATATGCTAAATGTGTATTAGCAATAAAGGTACATATAACAATGAAAATCATATATACAAGTCCTTGTATAATAAGGTAAATGAACTCAATATTCATGAGTATTCCACAAAAATCGATGCCTTGACATATTATTGCAAACCTTGCATTTTGGTCGTGAAGGGAGTTTTAGTTGCCGGTGTGTACTCGAGTTGACAAGTCCTTCACCTGAGAGGGTAGTTGTGTATTGTGTACTTACGAACGAACGTTTTGTAATAAATGAAGAAAACCCATATGCTGATGTGTCATTATCCGTCTGCACGGGTCATATTGGTGTCAGGTGTAAAAAAATACGTCTGTTTGTGTATGCTGTGAGTGAAGTTGTTCTTTGAGCCGATGAAATAAAAGTTCAAGATGCCAAAATACACAAAGGACTAACAAAGGAGACGCTGCTGCTGTAGGAGATGAGTACAAAGGAGCAGTGCAATATAGTGTTCCCGATGAAGAATATAGACAGGAAATTAGAATGCAAGAATTGGAAAGTAAGTTAGATAACTTGCAACAGTTAATAAACAGACTGTTGGTGGAACGAGAACAGAAGCGGCCTGCAACCACAGCATATCCGACATTCATGGATGAAGTTCAAACGCATACAAGTGAAAGTACACATGCACAGCAGAGTGAAGATACGCAAATCGTAGTTCAAAAGTTGCCAGAACTCCACGCAAGTGTTAGGCCTTTCGATGATCAACGGCCTTAAGAAGGTTTTCAATCAGTTGAAGTGTTTTTGAGAGACCTTGAAGTAGCTGCATATGGGTGGTCGGCAAGAGAAAAAGCCATTCAAATAACTAGATATCTGAAAGATGGTCCGGCAATGGAGGTAGTGTGTTGGCCACGAGAAAGTTTAAGAAGTTATACTGAAATAAAACGACGTTTAATTGAGAAGTAGGCCTTGCCTGATGCGAGAAAGGGAGACCTAAAAGAAAATTACAAACCCAAAATATGGGAAGGTGGATCCATTCTTAGTACTGCAACTCACATTTTTCGGGATTGCGATTCGTTTGCTACTCGGAGTGCCAATCTCCCAGAAGGTGATAAAAAGGCAATTGCCTGTAAACATATTCGCAGATTAGTAAACCCGTATTTATGTGGTTATTTGTTCGATGACAATTGCTCGTTAGCAGACGTAGTGAGTGTGATACAAAACATTTTAGAAGAAAAAAGGTCTGGGAATAACGGGACCGATTCCGAAAAGTTGACAGCCATGAGAGGAAGTTGACCCCGGAAGAGTGGTAAGGGGGAATGCAGTCAGCAGATTAGCAGAATCTTCAGATGTTGGCACTGGAGGGGAGAGGTGCACCGAGGAGTGGAGTGCCCCACCCAAAGATCCCCCCGCTGTTACACTTGTCAGACCTATGGTCATTTATCTCGATAGTGCCCAGCAAAAAACGTCCAGGGTGGGCGGGTTGGGGCACACGCACACCTCCCCCCACCCAACGTCCGAGGAAAAGGAAACAGAGGAAGGGGGAGACGAGGGAGTTTGATGCCCCCCGCATGTCATCACAACCAGTAGCCGAGGAAGCAGTGATGACAGACGTGACAGAGCAGGCACTGGGATCTCCATCGGTACCCCAGACCTCACCCCCGCAGCACTAGGGAGAGGACCAGGGGGCAGCGGCATGGCAGCTGAGGTCATCGGCCCGTCCCCCATATATCGTAATGGTCATCTGGGAATGTTAGCAGTTAGGATCGACCTGCAAGATAAATGCATCCGAGCGCTGATTGACACGGGAGCCAGTGTTTCATTCTTTGAAAAAAAATTCCCCTCAAATCCACTACAGCCAGCAGCGTTCATTGTTCTTGACATGCCAGGAGGAAATAAACTACACATAAACCATACATCAATCGTCTAGTTTAAGTTGGGGTCTGTCAAGTTTACACAAGATTTTTTTTTATCTTGCCCACCTTGGGAATTCCAGGAATCAAGGCTATCCCAGGAATAGACTTTATATCTAATAATCAAATTTGAATTTTTTTGGGGAAAAGATACAATAACAGTAAAAGCAGCAGGGTACATTTTGCCGAAAGAAAGTCATGAGACAGTAAGTGTGTTTGTTAGCTAGGAGAGACATTCAAGTAAGTGTTGTCTCTGCAGACCCTTACGAGCATATCTGTCACCCCATGTCGCCCTCTTGCGGAAGGAACCAAGGTAGTTGTTAAACTCCATGACAATTGGTCATATATGATATTAGAGGGCTTGACAGAAATTAAAGAGAACAGAGCTGCTATAACGATAGTTAATTTGTCAAATAAAAGAGTTGTTTTAGGAAGTGATTCTGTGTGTGAATTAAAGTTATGTGAAATTGCTTAAAATGGGAAGTTGGGAGCCATGACTCCAGTCTGCACAGACGAAAGCACTCAGAATTTTATTATGCAAGTGCAAAAATGATGTCCAGAATATCAGCCTGAAGTTAGTGACATTGTCAATAATTATTCCGATGTAATTGTAATTGGAGATGAGCCACCAAGGAGGATTGATTGATTTCCCTTTAGCATTGAAACTGGGCAGGCGGAGCCGATCAGGTCAAGGCCTTATAAGGTACCCATTCATTTCCAGGGAGAGATAGAAAGGGAAATTAATAAATTGAGGGAACAAGGGATAATCGAGGAGAGCGAATCCCCCTGGGCTTATCCAATTGTAGCTATTAGGAAAAATGATGGCTCGGTAAGATTGTGTGTTGATTATAGGAAATTGAATGCAGTCACTAAGGATAATGCATTTCAATTGCCCTCAATCGAAGAACTACTTGTGAAAGTATGGGATTGCTAATATTTTACAACTGTTGATTTGAAATCTGGATACTATAAAATACCCATCCAGGAAGACAGTAAATGTAAAACGGCGTTTATAGTTAACGATCAATTATTTAAATTTAATTTTATTCCTGTCAGTGTTAAAAATGCTTCAAGTAATTTTTCTAGAATAATGAAAGCGGTTTTGTCGCCCTTAATTGGCCATAATGTTCTTGTTTATTCAGATGATATCATAATTACAGGGAAAACGGTCGAAGAACATAATAATATTCGTAAAGTTTTAGAAGCATTACGACGTAATGGTATGAAAATAAATTTGGCAAAGTGCAAATTTCTCTGTAAAGTAGCGGCTATTAGAGATTTCCCCAGGCCACGTAACTATAAGGAAGTAGCTGGGTTCCTTGGGCTCGCTGGGTATTACCGTAAATTCATAAGAGATTTCGGAGAGATAGCGAGACCCTTAGATGCTTTAAAGAAACAAAGTTATAAATTGGGGAAGGGAAGAAGAAATTTCCCTTAACCACTTGAAAGCTGCCTTAACTAGCAATGAATTCCTCGCATATCCTTGATCTGGTCGCCCGTTTTTAGTGACAGCAGATGCGAGTAGCGTAGCTACTGGTGGTGTAGTTTCTCAACGAGATGATAAAGGCAGAGAGAGACCCATTTGTTTTGCTTCCCGGGTGTTAAAAGTTGCAGAAAAGAATTATAGTACATTCGATCGAGAGGATTCAGCTATTCTTTGGGTTCTAGAGAGGCATCGGTTCTTTTTATTAGGTCAGTTGATTGAGTTGCAAAATGATCATCGCCCCTTTACGTGATTTCTATTATAAAAAATGATTTGACCTCTCGTCAAGCGAGATGGATTGAGAGATTGTTAGAGTTCAATATAAAGGTTTTCGCAACATATAAGGTAAAGCTAACAAGGTAGCTGATGCTCTCTCTAGAGGTGCAGTAATAGGAGTAACATATAATGGCTGAAAATAATCAAAACGTAATACACTGGAGGAGTTGTGAACAGTGGCGGGCTACGAGAAAGACTGGTTGCAATGATACCAGATAAATAAAATATGATATGCATACCACATGAGATAATATAAATGCTACATAGTATTCCCTATGCTCCAATAAACATGAATACTTGCATACATGTATTCCTAACACAGAAATATGCTAAATGTGTGTTAGGAATAAAGGAACATATAACAATGATAATCATATATGCATGTAAATAATTATAATGATACTCCATCAAGCTCCAACTCCCTCGCATGTTGTGCTATTTCCCTTTCCTCCTTCTTCTCTTTTTCTTCCATTTTCCTCGCATGTCTTGCAATTTCCCTCTCTTCTCCCTCTCTTCTTGCTTCCATTTCCTTCGCATGACGTGCTTCTTCTCTCTCTTCTTTTTCTCGTCTTGCTTCCATTTTCTTTGCATGTCGTGCTTCTTCTCTCTCTGCTTCTTCTCGTTTTGCTTCCATTTTCTTCAAACATCGTGCTTCTTCTCTCTCTTCTTCTTCTCGTCTTACTTCCATTTCCCTCTCTCTTGCCATCATCTTCAACTTGATTAAATTCTCCTCCGCTGCAATTCTTCAAATCTCAACCTCATCATCACTTTCCGTTTTCATGCCTTCAGTTTGTGGATCAACTGGTCCTTGCATCGCTACAAACTATTCTTCAGCCTCCTCCAACAGTTCACGAGCTGCTACAATACCTTCTTCCGACAATTTCCCAGAGTTTATCAACGCTTCTAAGGATAGACACTTGATTTGGGCTTTAATTATATCACTCGTTGCATGGCCGCCACATGCCATCAAAATAGAGAGCCACAGAGCTTTAGTTACATTAGCTTCTGTCAATTCCTGAACCCGTGGTTTTTTTCAAAAGCTCTTGGATTTTAAACTGTGTAATCTTGTACTTTTACAAAAAAAAAAAAAAAAAAAATACATATACCCTAACAATACACAAAATCCTATCAACACTGTGCTGTTAAAAATTTTAATGAAAACAAGACCTTGTTATCACCAATATTTAAAACAAATATGCTCGATCCAAACGATCTGGGCACCAAAAATATATTATATTTTAGTTCCGTGGTCTAGGAACATAAATATAATATTATACATATTACGGCTTGCAAGCTACAAAACCTCCCAAGTTCAAAACTCACCGGTTTCTTTTGACATTAAATCTGTTATATTTGAAAATATTAGTACCCGAGCTCTGAGATAGTTATATAACTCCCTCATAGCAATACATAAAAACATGGAATATCCAAAGGTCTCCTAAGTACACTCCAAACAAGTCGGTAATTATTATTAAGCACTATTCATACAACTTCTTACTTCAATTCTTTAACTGGGATCCAGGAGAGTACTGTGAAAACACTGGTGATTGAAATACTACATTCCTTACAAAAATAAATAAATTTTATAAAAATTACAACACTTTGAAAGAATTTACAAAAAAAGAAATAATCACTCGGAATATTAGGTCTGAACAGAACTTATACTAAGGCAAAAGAAATTTTTACATATGAAAATTAAACAATCTCTTGTTTCATTGGAAATTTAATTTTATACAATTAATTAATCTTGACACTTAATGAAAATAGCTAACCTGATAACAATACAAATATACATCACGTTTATACATAAATCTCTATAATACCAATACTCATCAAAACATAATAAATTTAAGTTTCTTGCAAATTTAGAGCAACGCTTTAACACAATACACATGTTATACGCTGGGGCGCAAAATCACTTTAGAGAGGACACACTACAGGCATTTTGAGAAAAAGAGGATGAATTTTGACTCTTTCACAAGACAGCTTTTTCTCTTCTGCTACTATGCTTCCCTAGGAGAACATATAAATGAACTTAGTAACTTCTAGATTATTACAATAGATTATTCTCGTGGCTTAGGGGCTGGCACCTAGCGACATAAGAATTATCAACTATCACATATTGAACAGGAGAATCAGCCTCGATGCACGGCAACTCTCTCTCTCAGCTAGCTATGCCCACCTATTGTTCTAGGAAATAAAAAAAAAATATAAAATCTAACAGTGGGGTTTTCGAGAATCTTCCAAAACACGTGGCAAACAGGACGTAGTACCTAATGAAAATATGAAAAAAACAATTATGTAACTGGTCGTTCAAACCTTGTAGGGTCATATAACAATAATATA
>NC_090732.1:47421651-47426651 GCF_036898095.1 Palaemon carinicauda | reverse complement strand
AAGCCTTCGGCTTAATCCTAGTGGTTCTATCTGTATAATAATTCAGGTAGAACTATTCTAGGATATGTATGTCCTGACCTGATAACCAGAGTGAATGGTTTTTTTGGGTTAGGGCAGAACATCAGAGTTTCTAGTCTGTGATCTGCTTCTTCCTAGCATAGAGAATGAGTCTCCTTTGCTAGGTTAGGGGTGGACACAGGAAGCTTTGCTTCCCTAGTCCATGTTGGAAGGATTCTGTAAGAGATGATTCTTTCCTCTAGTGGCCTATCAGACTGTCCTGTGTTGTTTTTCTCGGGATGGAGAATGAATTTTGTCTGTTGCCCGGCGAAATAACTTCACCTAACTTTGTTCTGGTTGGGAGGAGGATAGCAAGTATTGCCAGTCTTCCTCCCTATTAGACAACTCTTGGTTAGGATGAGCTTCCCTAACAGCTGAGTGTGTCTCCTGCTAGAACGAAGTCTATAGGACCCTTATCCCATCCCCACCTCTCTTTCTTTTATTTTCTTTTGGCCGCAGTCCTACTTCCGTACTAGTATAGGTTAGGATGGAGGGCAGGCTCAACTCTCTGCCGGCTGGCACTACTTGTCGGCCGGCAGAGACCCTTTATTCTTTGCAGAGTGAACCCCAGACCTCTCTTGGTCTCCCTTCCATGTCTGCTGGTACAGCCCGGCAGGCTATGGATTCTTTGGAAGCCTGAATGCTACATTCTCCCCTTCCATAAGTTCACTCTTTCTGGATGGAAGGTCGTATGGCAATGCCGCCTTATAACCTTACATGCATACTGTTTTTCTGACTATTGTGCTGCACCCCTAACCCGGCTGCCGGCTTAACGGCCGACAGCCGTGCAGGTGGAGGTTCTCTGGTTCTTGACTACTGTCAGTTTGCATGGGTTTTATTACCTTTGCCTGCCGGCAGTGGAAACACAGCCCGAAGCTGCTGGCCACTACGATTAGCGGCCGGCAGCCGGGTATTAGTGTTTTCAGCCGTCGGCTGGCAATGATTGCCGGCCGGCACACAGTCGCGAATCAGTGGGATGCCGCCTTTTAGTTAAAGATAGTATATCTTTGAACTATACAGGGGTAGATGCCGGCCGGCACGTACCGGCGCGTGCCAGCCGGCACAACAGCATGCGATGTACAGTAGTTGCTGTATTCGTAGTGTAGTACACACTGCATTAGCAGAAACTGCTGTACAGAGCTTGTGATAACACTAAAGTTCTTCATCATACTTAATATTATCTTGTACAGCCTTTTGTTGAGACCGTACAATATATAGAAAGTAAGTTCTTTCTGTATTCTTTCTATCCCGTAAATTAAAACTTTATCTCAAGGTGTGAACTACACCTTAAATTTCTGTTTAGGAAATTACATAAGGTATTCTAGAGTAGAATTAACCTAAGTTTTAATATCTCGGGAGGTTTCAGCAATTGACTGGATAGGAAATACAAGTAAGTCTTTCCTTCTTTCTTTTATAGCTTTTCTATATAAAATAATTGTCTCAATATAAGGGAAAGCCTTCACTTGATACTCATGGATTTTTCTTCTCTTTACAGGAGGACCATCCGAAGTGCGGGAGTGTGTTCTTTAATGTCCGCAGTAAGAACTTCTGTGGACATCAATATTGCAGGAGGCACGCAGCATGCGCAGCCTCCAGAGGTGATCTCCGCTATTGGGACCCTCAGGTTTGTACAGTTTGTTCTAACCTGATTACTGAGGCTTTTGACGACCCTAAGTCAACAGAGTCAAGGGATGCTGCCAGGGAAACGTTACGATCCTGCGTGAGGGGTTTTCATAAAAACACCTCAGGTCCCTACCTTACAAATGAGAAGATGAGGGCCTACCTTTTCCCTAAAGCATCGGCTGATGCAATTATCCCCCAGCCTCAGGTGGAGATACCAACTGCCCAGAATCCGGTAGATTCTGAAGTCTCAGCCGCCCTTCAAGACATCCAATTGGACGAAAGGATGTCGGAGGTGTCGGATTCTACTGAGAAGGACCTTCTAGGAGAAGGTCAGGACGAGGAGCTGTTCCAGGCTCCTCAGGTAGAAGAGGGAGAAATCGACGAAGTGTCGGTTACCTTGGTTCCGGACCTAGAACCTATTCCTTCTACATCGTCTGCTATCCCAGATAAACTGAGAAGGTCTCTTTCTTCCATTGTTGAGATGATCCAACAAATTCAAAGGAAGAATGATGAGAAGGAAGCTACAATGAAACTGGAGATACGTAGACTTGCAGCATCACGTGGGCCCCAGAAGCAGCTCAGCGTGAAGGATCTTCCTTTGTGCTCTGATACCAATCCTTGGAGGTACGCCGAACACATGCCAATGATAACCGGGAAGATCGTGATCTCAGAGAAGTTGGGAGCAATTCCCCTGGAAGAAGTGGAATTTTGGCACAACAAAGATTCTTATCCGGACTGCTATGTCCGTCTTAGGAAGAAGCCAGCCTCAAAGGAGGAGACATAGCCGAAGGAGGTCATAGTTTTTGACCATAGTAAAGCTCAGACGTTACTAGCGAGCTCGATGAAAGAGAGGGGCTTCACTAACTCAAAGGTGCCCACTTTGAGTAAGAAGCTTCCCTCTTTTGTGGCCTCTCCTACCAGAGCCTTTCCCTTCTTGGAAAAGGGATATAAGGGAGCCTTAAAGGCCGTGGAGGCAGGGAAACCATGCCCCTCCTTGGAGGAGTGCAAGCCGTTATCTCTGACCTTGCCCTTGGACCAAGAAGACTGGAAGGACGTACACCTTACCTTCTCAGTCGGGAAGCTGGAAGCTGAGATTGCTGAACGCCAGTTCGGTGAGGCACTTCCAAAACTGTCGGAAGTTCTCTTGCGTAGAGAGCAAGAGACAAAGGAAAGACTTGCGGCATCGATGTTGTTGCAAACGACACTAGAAACGATGGCAAGTGACCCCAAGATCCAGGACATGTTCATGGTTGTGGCCAAAACCCATCTGGCCACAGTTACGAAGGATCTCTATAGCTTTATTAAAGCTAGGAGAGCCTGTAGAGAGTTCGTGTTCGCCTCGGCTACGGTGAGGCATGAACCGAGGAAACTGATCTCCTCTCGTATTTGGGGTAAAGACCTCTTTCCCAATGAAGTGGTTAAAGAGGTAGTAGACAAGGCCGCTACAGAGAATAGGAACCTTCTCAAAAAGTGGGGCTTAGATCTCAAGAGGAAGTCTTCTCCGGATGAGGGTCCCCAACCCAAGAAGAAGACAAAAAGGCCTGGGCCATACTCTCGGCCGGCTAAACCCTACCGACAGCAACAACAACAACTTCCTGTGACCGCGGTGCCTCAGATAGTGGCACAACCTCCAATCACATACCAGCTGGTACCTCAACAAGTGGCGACACAGTCGCCAGTTTTTAACCCAGCCTTCAAAAGGCAGACTTCTTCCTTTCATTCGAGAGCTAGAGGAACAGCCAAAGGTTCTTCTAGACGCCCTTCAAGAGGAAGGGGATACAGGGGAGGACGCGGTCAAGGAGGCAAGGCCTCAGGTCCACAACAGCAGAAGTATGATACTTCCAGTAAGAGGGAGACTACAGCTATTTAGGGATCACTGGACCTTTGATCCCTGGGCCCACAGCCTAATTAAAAATGGACTAGGTTGGAGCTGGAGCAGTCCTCCACCTCAATTTCCTCAATTCTTCCAACACTCATCCCCCGTTCTGGAAGAATATGTCCGAGAACTCTTAGACAAAAGAGTAATCCGGAAAATTAAGTCCATAAAATTCCAAGGAAGGCTGTTTTGTGTTCCAAAGAAGGACTCAGAAAAACTCAGAGTTATTCTAGTCTTGTCACCACTCAACAAGTTCATAGTGAACTACAAGTTCAGAATGCTCACGCTTCAGCACATAAGGACCCTACTGCCCAGAAGGGCATATACTGTCTCTATAGACTTGTCTGACGCTTATTGGCACGTTCCAATTAATCATCGCCTCTCCTCCTACCTAGGCTTCAAGTTACTTAGAAAACTTTACGTCTTCAAAGCCATGCCTTTCGGGCTAAACATAGCCCCAAGGATTTTCACGAAGCTCGCGAACGCAGCCGTCCATCAATTACGCCTAAAGGGGGTCCAAGTAGTAGCCTACTTGGACGACTGGCTGGTGTGGTCAGCATCCAGGACAGAATACATGCAAGCTTCTAAGATAGTGATCCAGTTCCTGGAACATCTGGGATTCAAGATCAACATTAAAAAGTCTCGTCTTTCTCCAGCTCAAAAATTTCAGTGGTTGGGAATCCACTGGAATTTGGAGTCACATCGGCTTTCCATTCCTAGTAAGAAGAGGAAAGAAATAGCAGGATCTGTCAAGAGACTATTGAAATCCAAACGGATATCAAGACGTGAACAGGAGAGAGTGCTGGGCTCTCTACAGTTTGTTTCGATAACAGATCCAGTGCTAAGAGCACAGCTTAAGGATGCAACAGGAGTCTGGAGAAAATATACATCAAACGCTCGAAGAGATCTAATAAGACCACTACCGACTCTACTGCGAACGCTTCTCGAGCCGTGGTCCAATGCTAAGCAATTGAAGAAATCAATACTTCTTCAACCTTCTCCCCCGTCAGTAACTATCCACACAGACGCTTCAAAGGAAGGCTGGGGAGCCACTCTCATCAGATGAGAGTCCAAGGAGCTTGGTCCAATCTTTTCAAGTCATTTCACATCAACTTTCTAGAAGCCATGGCAGTACTTATGACACAGAAGAAAGTTTCTCCTCGCCACTCGACCCACATAAGACTGGTTCTAGACAGCGAGGTGGTAGCGAGATGCCTGAATCGACAAGGGTCGAGGTCACCTCAAATCAACCAAGTGATGTTGGCCACATTCCGTTCGGCGGAAAGGAAGAAATGGCACCTGTCAGCAGTTCACATTCAAGGGTTCCGCAATGTGACAGCGGACGCTCTATCTAGGTTTACACCTATAGAGTCAGAATGGTCCTTTGACGCAGGATCGTTCTCCTTCGTCTCGAGTCAAGTCTCAGAGCTGCAGATAGACCTCT
>NC_090732.1:47409151-47411651 GCF_036898095.1 Palaemon carinicauda | reverse complement strand
CCCTCAAATTCACAGATTTCGACTGACCTTATATGTACTTCTTATCTTCAGTTGTTTGTTCTACTTTCCTCAACAATATATTTTTTTTTTCTTCCGTAATGTTTAAAGGTATTTTGGTTGCCATATTGAGTCTGTTGTTGGTACTTCTTCAAGATGAACTCTATCATGGAGAAGTTGGAGCTATTGTTGGTGTTGTTATTATGGCGATTTTTAATATCATCAATATTATCATTCTTGCAAGGCAACCAGAGTCCAAGAAAACTCTTACGTTTAAGGTACGTCTAGTCAATATTTGGTCTTTCAATCTTCATGATTATATGATTAATATTCACTTAATGGGATCCAATAATGTGAATACCTTAATTGAACTAAAGTTACCATGAGGTTGATTATAAGTAAGTTTAAATAAAGAAAGCAGGATAGAGGAAGCGTATGAAAAAACAAAGCATAATTATGTAGACAAAGCTAACAAGATATGGATCGATAATTAGAAAAGAAGCGGAGGGATATCAATGCCAATTTTTCCACTTTCTACATACTGGTCAAATATTCTTCACTGCTCTCTGAGAAATTCATTCACATTGGAGTTGAGCTTTGAAATTAATGGTGCGAAATGATTACGATTTTAGCTTTGGTTAACAAAATATCTAATAAATCAAGGTGCTGTCTTAGTAACAAAAAAAACCTAAAATAGGAAACTAAATAACTTAATTTGGTAATTTTCATATCTAAATAAATTTTGCTTATCATTACCAGATTACAATATTTAAATTTCACTTCTTGGTTTGCACCCCTGTATCTGTGAACTTTCAAATAAGTTTGATAATTTTGTTATCAATATTTTATTTTCTAACGCACATTAGGAGCTCAAAATTTTTGTGTATTTCATTATTATTTGCTTCATTCATGATCATGGTCTTTGAGGTAGCGAAAATAGACTATCATCATTTGACTACTAGCGTAGCAATAGTGTATAAATCTAATGCGGCCATTACTGCTCTAATCAATGCTAGTGATTTTGATACACGTATATACTGCTGTCTAATGCAATGTTACTGCTAGTAAAAAAGAACTTGGTTCCTGCGTTGGAGAAAAAAACATAAACACACCTTAAATAAAAGAGCCCCCAACCTATTTTCATGTGTGATCATTAACAACAAATCTTATTTCCTCTGTAGGCTATGGTGGGAAGATTTTGCTATTTATTCGATAGATGGATGCATGTAGTCTGCAACTATATAACAACCATGATTGACTGTCATAATAACGGAATGGTTAAGATTTTCTGTCTTTTGGCATTGACTGGTAAAATATATAACAAAGATAAGTCGAAATAGGTGGCATATCACTTCAGTTACGCAAACTTCCCAGTATTTATCGCAATATCTCCTCAAGTATCACCAAAGTTCTTCAAAAAAGCTTCTCGCCATCTATTCACTAAATGCTAATAATTTTTCATTTTTTTTTTAATAATCTGAAATCTTAAACAGTTCTTGCTCCTACTTACTATATATTCAGATTATCTCATTTCAAATTTATTTTTCAATATCCTTTGGCCAATCAAGTTTAATTACTTCTACGGAGAGACCCAAGGATAATAGCCTATTTTCACTGGTTACTTGGTTCACTATCCATTTTATGGTCTCGCTTCTTCATCAAAACTTTTTAATGATCCAGTTTTGGTGTTGCTTCACTGGTTCTATGATTCGGTCCTCTCTCCTTTATCTTCCATTTACTTGGTCTAACTTTAGACCATTCATTTTAAAACTTAATGATTTACCACCAATAAACACTGTATTATCAACAATTACCTCACACCCCAGTTTCCATTCGGTTATCCACAAATACAATTCCTAATGTTCTGATCTTTCCTTGAATTCTGTCATTAAATGCGCATAGGAAATAAAATACGTTTCGTTTCTCTGAAAATTAAATTTTCACCATATTAGCATCTCAATTTTAAATACACATTCTTACACCATTATCACATTTATCATTAAATTTTCAAATAACTATTAACAAGCTCTATTAGCTCACGCGCTCAGTCTTATCATTATATCAGACACACTAGTGTAAGTAGAATACATTTTTCCTCTATAGGTCTCCCAATTAACTCCTATTCTATTATAGGAATTATTGTTTTTTTTTTGCTCATCCAAATGCTTCAGCACTACTCCCTTTAGCTAAATGAATGCATGGTAAATTTGTCATTTGATTACTCCAGCTTAATCGCCAAAAATTATTGTCATACACTTGATCAGTCCATCTGGCTGCTTTCGACCTATCTGTAAATAGTCAACTCTTATAAATATACTACATCCCGGTTCTCCCTCATACATGCTTCAACATAATTCTCCTATCTGCCATGCAACGTTAATTCTTTACTTTTCATAATCCTAACTTTATTTTTTTTTTTTTGCTGAGAACTTTCATAGCAATTTCATACTACTTTTTATTTCTTTGTCTTTTTTTTTCTTTTTTCTTTTTTTTATGGGGGTAA
>NC_090732.1:47404151-47406651 GCF_036898095.1 Palaemon carinicauda | reverse complement strand
TATATTTATATATATATTCATATTCATATATATAGATTTATATATTTATATATATATATATATATATACATATATATATATATATATATATACATATATGTATATATATATATATATATATATAACTCTTCATTTAACATATTGTCCATAATTAATGCTATTCAAACCCCTTCATAATAATAAAATCTTGTTGAAATCACTATGTCATTCAAGCTTTCTTTATTGATTTCCACTCACATATGCATAAGTAAATTTTGATATAATGAAAAATATCTTCACCTTATGTATTACTGGTTCATTTCATGCAGAATAAATATATTTCCATTTTTTGGTAGGTTTCCCCCATCTACTTCTTCTATGGGATGGCTCACAGCACAGAAGAACTTAAAGCAAAAGGACATAAATTTGGAATTGATAACCCTGGTGGTCCCGGGGGCTCTCACTCATTTGTCATTCCTACAATTAACGTTCAATTAGCAACACCAGTAAGTACTGTTCCTAATACGCCAAAGGGCAAAAGAATTGAAAAGAAGTCGCCTAAACCTATATCACCTTTGGCACTTGAAGAAGCTGTTAAGAATATTCCAGATACACAAGAAAAGGAAAATGATATTCAAAAAGCTTTAGAATCCCTTGATAATGTAGTTAATGGTTCTCTCCCACCAAATGATTCAGAGGTAGAAACTGAGGGCATAGAGGAACAAAATTTCATTAAAAGTGCATCAGAAGGAATAGTTTCAATAGCCTCCGTGAGCAAAGAAATAGAGTCCCATGCTCGAACAGATGATATCGATGGAGGTAATTCCTCCCATTTTAAACAAGAGGCTTCTAATGCAACTGATGAAAAAGAAAGTAAAAATATTAAAGATGCTGAAGAAGCAGAAGAAGAAGAAAAAGAAGAAGAGGAACCAAACACCAAACAGATGACTGAAGCCTCAAAAATTGAGCAAGAGGTGGAGGCTGGGAAAAATAGTATGCCAAAATCATTGAGATTGGTGATGTCTCAGCTTCTTCAAAACGTTGCAAAAACGGCTCCTATCGACACTGATAAACAGTCCGAGAAATCTCAAGTCGGTTTTGAAAAAGTGGATAAAAAGAAACCGGAGCCATTGGTATTTTTGAATGAAAGTACTGATTCTTCAAAAGCTACTCCTTTGCATAGTTCTAGTTCTGTGCCTGTAATTTCCGCATCATCTCCAACAATTCGAACTTCTCCCCCTTCTAGAAGCAGTGTTCCTAATACTCCGGTAACAAGACGACACCCCACCAAGCTTCTCAAGAGAAATTCTAGCTTTGATGAGATCCCCCCCTCTTCTGCAGACAGTCCACTTGCTCGACGTGTTGACAAATTCTTCATTATACCAGTTAAGGAGCCAGATCTCTCAGACAGCGACAGTAGCCCCCTCCCCTCCCCATCACCTAGCAATCGTCCAGAAGGGCAGGATGCTTTAATGACAGAACTTAGGGATAGGTTCAAATTTTTGCAAAATTCAGAAAAGGAAGAAACAGAACATAGTATAGGAAACAACAATATACGCCCTGCTGAAAGTGAAGAGTCTTTGAAAAAGCAGGGAAGTTCCAGTGACCTATCAGAGAGTCCTGCAGTAGGTCATGTGAGGGAGTACAAACGATTAGGTAGCAAAGATATGTTTTTCTTGGGTGAAGGGTTGGACACTATTCGTGAACGTGGTGAAAGCAGTATCAATGTGGAAGATACTCTTCCAAATGCGAATTTGCCCCCAGAAAAGCCAGTGCCTAGCACATATGTAGAAAATCAAAAGATGGAGGCAGAAATGTCGATAGCTAAAGATATTCTAGGAAAAGGTGATTCAAGGAAAAGTGAATCTACGTCTATTGAAAAGAAAACTGAAGAATCTAAATTCGCCAATAAAGAAGAAACCATAAGCTCAGAAGATCCCCACTCTTCGAAGCCAAATAGTGAGAGAGTAAATAAGCTTAAAGCCTTGTTTAGTAATTAAATCATACAAAGCGGGGAAAAAAACAGATTAACTATCACGCAGATGTGTAGGCATATTTCTTTGCCAATAAAACCCCAACGTCGAGTACAAACGTGAATTTAGTAAAACATATTCTTCTTTGAGTTTACATATCTGAACATTGTATATCGTTTGCTTACTCTTTATTAAGTCCATAATTTGTGTTAGTTTATTGATGAAACTTTTCGTCTTAATTCCATGTTCCAAAAACAACCCACGATTCACATTTGATATCACGAACACAAATAGTAATACTGTATAATCATAATGCAACTTAATGTCTTAGTATACAGTAACCTTGTACATTTTAATTTCTATAAATGTTCTCTTTTATTTTTTTTTTTCTTATTTTAGGTGATATTCAAAATCAAGTTTGTTAGAATTCTAATGGAGTATAAAACATTCATGTACTGTACGTGTATTTTTGTGAATGACTTTTGTCAATAAATAGTGATTGAGAAATATTCCCTTACTTTTTAAGTAGCATTTACTTTTTGCACTTT
>NC_090732.1:47394151-47399151 GCF_036898095.1 Palaemon carinicauda | reverse complement strand
ACCCCCAAGACTACAACATATGCCGGACCTTGGTGACTGAAGGTTTCGGCGACCCCAAGTCAGCGGAGTCGAGGGATGCAGCACGAGCAAAGCTGCACAGAGGGGTACGAGGGTTTCAAATGAACTCTACGGGACCGTACCTTCCTAATGAAAGGATGCGCGACTTGCTGTTCCTGAAAGCGGGTATCAAAGCTGTCGTACCCTAGGCACGACCTGAACTCCCCTGCATCCAGATTGCCATCGAGACAGATGTCAGTGACCCGTTACAAGGCATGGACATCCACCAGGAAAGGATATCTGAAGTGTCCACGGACACTGAAAAGGATCTACTCAAGGATGATCATGATGAGGAGTCTACTCTACCTCCGGATGAAGATGATGAAGTCGAGTCGGAGTCCCTTCCGTCTGTGCCGGCACCGGATCCGTTACCTTTGACATCTTCTGCCCCTCCATCAGACGACATGAGGCAGGCACTGGCCAATCCTACGGCTCTAATGGAGAGCATTCGCAAGCAAGGCGAAGCTAAGGAACCAAAGCTTGAGAGAGAGCTCCGTGAAGCTCGACTCTCCGCCTCCCGAGGGTCATAAAAGAGACTCAGAGTCCAAGACCTCCCACCCTGCTCCGAAACTAATCCCTGGAGCTATACGGAGTTTATGCCGATCACTAACGGCAAACTCTACATATCGGAGAAGATGGGAGCCATCCCCCTAAATGACATTCAGGTGTGGCCAAGCTTCAATGCTTACCCAGACTGCTTCATTCGACTGAAGCTGGAGCCCGCGTCGAAGGAAGAGACAGAACCCTATGCGGTCATAGTATTCGACCACGACAAGGCACAGGCTCTCTTGTCGAGCAGCCTAAAGAAGGTGGGCTACACGAACTCTAAGGTGTCTGCCCTGAGCAACAAACATCCTACCTTTCTTGCTCCAGCTTCAATAGCCTTCCCCTTTACATCGAAGTCTTTTAAAGCCGTTGCCAAGGCAGTAGAGGCAGGCAAACCTTGTCCTACACTGGAAGAGTGTAAACCTGTCGTTAGCCCTGCCCATGGAGGATAAGGATTGGATAGAAGTCCACCTAACCTTCGCAGTAGGGAAGTTGGATGCAGATATCGCAGGACAACAGTTTAGCGAAAATCTCCCAAAACTGTCAGACTTTTTTTTGCGTAGGGAGCAAGAGACGAAGGAGAGACTAGCGGCATCTCTATCCCCACAGAACTGTATGAAAATGTGTGCACGCTTAAAGAGCACCCCAGACATGAACATGGTCCTACCCAAAATGCACACAGCCACCTTAGTAAAGGACCTGTACAGCTTTATGAAAGCCAGGAGAGCATGTAGAGAGTTCGTGTTTGCTACAGCAATTGTAAAACACGAACCCAGGAAGTTGATAGCTTCTAATATCTGGGGTAAAGACTTCTTCCCAAATGAAGTGGTCAAGGAGGCAGTTGACAAAGCCACCACGGAGAATAGAAATTTTCTCCAGAAGTGGGGCATGTCATCCAAACGCAAGTCTTCTTCGGATGCGGGTCCCCAACCTAAGAGGAAGACCAAGAGACCTAGACTACCTTCTCGGCCTGCCCAGCAAGAACATCCGATAGTCACCATGACCACAGTGCCCCAAGTGGTTGCTCAACTGCAAACCACATTCCAGATGGTGCCTCAAGAGCTGGTTGCCCAGTCACCAGCATTCAACCCTGGGTTTGAGAGTCAAATCACTACCTTTCGTCCCAAAGGTAGAGGCTCCAGATGGGGCGCCTCAAAACACCCCTCACGAGATAAGGGAGGACGCAGTCAGGGAGGTAAATCCTCCGGACAATCGAAGCAATGAGATGCTTCCAGTAGGAGGGTGGCTCAAACAATTTCAGGATCATTGGACCTTCGATCCTTGGGCCCACAGCCTAATCAAAAAAAGACTTGGATGGAGTTGGAGCAAGGCTCCACCATCATTTCCTCAATTCTTCCAACACTCCACCCCCTCACTGGAAGAATATACCCTAGAACTATTGAGCAAACGGGTAATAAGGAGGGCAAAGTCCATCAAGTTCCAGGGAAGGCTGTTTTGTGTTCTCAAGAAGGACTCAGACAAACTCAGTGTCACTCTGGACTTGTCACCACTCAACAAGTTCATCGAGAACAGCAAGTTCAGGATGTTAACCCTTCAAGTTAAGGACCCTGTTACCAAAAGGGGCGTACACAGTCTCAACAGACCTGGCAGATGCTTATTGGCATATTCCAGTCAACCGGCCGCTCTCCTACCTAGGATTCAAGCAACAGAAGAAAAAGTACGTCTTCAGAGCCATGCCTTTCGGACTAAACATAGCCCCAAGGATCTTCATGAAACTTGCAGACGCAGTCGTTCAACAACTACACCTAGAAGGCGTTCAGGTAGCAGCGTACCTGGATGACTGGCTGGTGTGGGCAGCATCCAGGATGGCTTGTCTGCAAGCATCCAAGAAAGTTATCTAGTTCCTGGAATATCTGGGATTCAAGATCAACCTCAAGAAGTCTCCACTCTCTCCAGCTCAGGAGTTTCAATAGCTGGGAATCCATTGGAACTTGAAGTCACACCGCCTCTCCATTCCCCCAGGCGAGTGGACAGAGATTGTAGGATCTGTCAAGAGACTACTGAAATCTGACAGGATCTCAAGGTGCCAGCAGGAAAGTGTACTGGGCTCTCTCCAGTTCGCAGCAGTGACAGACCCAGTGCTAAGAGCACAGCTGAAAGATGCGTCAGGAGTTTGGAGAAGATACGCATCAAACGCTCGAAGAGATAAAAAAAGACCGATACCGACCTTACTGTGATAACTTCTCAAGCCATGGTTGAAGGCTAAGAACTTAAAGAGGACTGTGCCCTTACAACCATCTCCGCCATCGATAACCATCCACACGGATGCCTCGACGGAAGGATGGGGAGGTCACTCCCATCAAAGGAAAGTCCAAGGGACTTGGTCTTCTCTGTTCAAGACCTTTTATATAAACATTTTGGAGGCCATAGCAGTCCTTTTGATGTTGAAGAAACTCTCTCCTCGCTTATCAGCCCACATCAGGCTGATCCTGGACAGGTAAGTGATAATAAGATGTCTGAACCGACAAGGCTCGAGATCGCCCCATATCAACCATGTGATATTAGCCATCTTCCGTCTGGCGGAAAAGAAGAGATGGCACCTATCAGCAGTTCACCTTCAAGGGTTCCGCAATGTGACAGTGGACTCTCTACCCAGGCTCAAGCCGATATAGTCAGAATGGTCCCTAGACGCAGACTCATTCTCCTTCATCTCACAAAAAGTCCCGGAACTGCAGATCGACCTCTTCACGACGAGCAACAACAAGAAACTACCTTGATAGGTAGTCTCATACGAGGACCCTCAAGAGGAGGCGACGGATGCCATGTCCCTCGATTGGAACAAATGGAACCGGATTTACCTGTTCCTTCCGACCAATCTCCTACTGAAGGTCCTCAACAGGCTGAGATCCTTCCGAGGAACGGCAGCTCTAGTGGCTACCAAGTGGCCTAAGAGCAACTGGTTCCCTCTCATAAAAGAACTGAAGCTGAGGCTGGTACCACTACCAAACCCAGCACTATCTCAACGGATTCAGAAGTCGACTGCCTTTGCTTCATCCCAGAGAACCCAAAACCTTCATCTCATCATTTTCTCACCTTAGCGGTTAAGAAAAGATTTGGGATCTCAAAAGGCAGTATAGACTTCATAGTGGAATACAAGTCCAAGTCAACCAGAAGACAATATGAATCGTCTTGGAAAGAGTGGGTTGCTTTCGTCAAAGCAAAAGGACCGAAAGAAATCTCAATAGACTTTGTCAGTCTTTCTTTATCCACCTTCAAGAACAAGGTCTGGTAGCCAACACGATAACTACGTGTAAGTCGGCTCTGACTAGATCTCTTCTATACGCCTTCCAAGTAGACCTGTCGAACGAAATCTTTAACAAGATCCCAAAGGCATGTGCTAGACTCAGGCCTGCAGCTCCTCCGAAGCCCATTTCATGGTCCTTGGACAAGGTTCTACATTATGCTTCAACAGTTAACAATGAAGATTGCTCTCTTAAGGATCTAACTGAAAAAGTTATTTTTCTGTTCGCTATAGCCTCAGGGGCTATAGTTAGTGAAATAGTAGCCCTATCAAGAAATGAGGGCCACATTCAGTTCACAGAAGTAGGAGAACTGAATCGTTTTCCTGATCCAACATTTCTCGCCAAAAACAAGCTACCCACTAAGAGATGGGCTCCCAGGAGAATCTGCCCTCTGAAGGAAGATGTTTTTCTGTGTCCAGTAGAATATCTAAAGGTCTATCTTCGAAGAACTTCAGACTTCAGGGGAGGACAGCTCTTTCAAGGAGAAACTTCAGGATCAAATTTATCCCTAAAACAACTGAGGCCGAAGGTCACCTACTTTATTCGCAGAACAGATCCTGACAGTACACCCACAGGTTATGATCCAAGAATAATTGCTTCATCACTAAACTTTTTTCAGTATATGGACTTTGAGCGTCTTCGCTCATGCACTAGATGGAAGTCATACAGAGTGTTTTATAAACATTATGCAAAGCAAGTGCATGAATTGAAGCATTATGTGGTGGCGGCAGGTGGTGTATTAAAACCAGTTATCTAGTGCTGCGATGAACAGTGAATCGATTGGGACTCTCAATTATGGTGAAAAGGTGTTGACACCTTCCAGTGCAATACATTTTAAGTGAGTGTCACCATGGTGACACTAAAGACTGTTAAAAAAATATTAGGTGTAGAATTATACAGGTAACACTTGTGCCGTGTGTACTTTACACAGTGTTGATAATATCCAACATTTACAGAAAACTATATTGGAAAATTTTATTAAATTTTCAAATTTCAGGGTGGCACTAATCATTTCTTTCCTTTCAGATCGAAAAATTTTCTGTAGTAAGTTGTGTATATGAATGATTCTGCTAATTTATTAATATATATTACACATGTTATTCTATCTTTAATCATTTATCGTGATTAAATGTC
>NC_090732.1:47374151-47391651 GCF_036898095.1 Palaemon carinicauda | reverse complement strand
AGTATACAAGAGAATCAGAGGAACTCAATGATGATTCATTCCAATGGCAAAATTAATAAATGAAATATTAACCACAATTTACAAGACAAAACATTGAAATTGATAAACTGTATGAACAAGTGGGATTAACCCTCAAACGGAATAAATAAAATCAAAATCTTATGGTAAATAACTTAAGGGGTAGGCTACTGTGAGGTCCCAACATGTGGTCAGTAACCTCAAGCAATTACCACAAATAAAGTAAAAGTACATCAATTTCCACGCACGCAGCCCGAAAAATGTAATGACAGAACGTTGCCTAAAATCAACTTAGAGACAAATAAAACTTATCTAAAGGAGCAATAGACATTAATTGAACTCACAAGATTTTTCATCTTGGGCGCCCGTGTCCAGAGAATAGCAGTCTTCAGTTCTACCTCACTAGGCCTACTGCACTGGTTTAATGGAATCAATGGCCCCTTCCTACTCGCCTCCGACCTTGATCAGAGGTTTCTGCAGGGGTGGATGTTTTTCCTTAATATCTGTATCCTCTCAAGGTATCTACTTGGCCTCGTCCTTTATGGAATCCTGATCCGTCAATGTGCAAGGGGACGGGCTAGGTGGGGGAGAGGGAGAGCTTGAAGTTAACTCTGGGGCAATTGACCCTAGCAGTAACCATTAGCACCGTGGCCTGGAACTTTATGAGGTCGAGTTCAGGTCGGCAGTGTCCGGTTTCCTTCCCTCAACAACAGTGCATCTCAATGCGTAGTCCAGTGGTCTTGAAGTGTCATCTCTAGTTTAGGACAGGCTTGAAACACTTATAGTTTGTAAGTTTTTAAGCAATATCCTAATTTAGAATACAAGGATAAATCTCGCAGCTCTAGGGGACAAAGGTAATCTTAACCTTAAACATCTGGCATACAAAATAAAAGAATAAACTAATTAGCAAGTCGGCTTACGTGTGTGGATAAACATAGCTCCTAAACTAGCAGACTTGAGTTGTAGCAGAGAGAAATTTAAAGTACCTAAATACTTAAGGTAAAATAATGAATACAAAAATATCTATCTCGAGACACTCGCTTAAAGAAGAATCATCACTCACATTTACCCTGATGTGATGTTACGAACAATAGCAATGTCTATATAAAATAAACTGAAAAAGAAGAATGGTGAAGAAAATTCTTCACAATAGGTACAATGTCATACTTCTTGATTATTCTAAAAAGGTTCCACAATAATGTAAGACGTGTATAAAAAGCCTAGTCTTTTTGTAGATTATACAAGGAACTTTAGAGCTTTCGTCCATCGTCTGTGGACTTGGTCACTAAAAATTTTTAGTGATAAAGTCCACAGAGGGTGGACGAAAGCCTAAAGTTTGTTATATAATCTAATAATACACGTTTTTAAACGCGTCTTAAAATATTGTCGAACCTTTTTACGATATATATACAAATATGTATATATATATATATATATATATATATATATATATATATATATATATATATATATATATATATATATATATATATATATATATATATATATATATATATATATATATATATAAATAAATGTATATATATATATATATATATATATATATATATATATATATATATATATATATATATATATATATATATATATATATATATAAATGTATATATATATATATATATATATATATATATATATATATATATATATATATATATATATATATATATATATATGTATATATATATAAATAAATGTATATATATATATATATATATATATATATATATATATATATATATATATATATATATATATATATATATATATATATGTATGTATGTATGTATGTATGTATATTCAGGAAGAACACATGGAAGTGGAAGAAAAGAGGTAGGAATGATAATAACACCAGCAGAATAAAAGGCCTTAACTGAATGTAGACCTGCAAATAGTAGATTGTTACTTGTAAAGATCAAAACAAAGCATTGCAATACAAGTGTTATAGTTTGTTTTGCACCAGCAAATTATTCCCCTGAAAAAAGAGAAGATGAATGCTATGAAGAACTACAGATTGTAATGCATTACATCCCAGAGAGAGATATGAAAATTTGGATTTGTGACCTCACGCTAAACTTAGAAGGGATAATCAAGGCATAGAGGATGTGATTGGTATTCAGGATGTTACAGAAGTTGCCAATGAAAAGGAGCGTTTTTCAAAATTTTTGGTTTAACAAATAACCTTGTCATTAGAGCTACTCTATTGCAACACAAAAACATCCACAAATATACATTGAATCCAACATGTAACAATTACAAAAATGAAATATATCACATATCCATAAAGAGAGGAGGATGACTATGAGAAATGTAAAAGGCTTTAAAGGTGCATATAATGATAGTGATCACCAGCTCCTCATTGCCACACTGAAATTAAAACCAAATGCACCCAACCGAAATGTAAATAGAATACCTAGGTTTGGTACAAATAAGAGAAACATTTGCAACTCAATGTAGGTATTGATTGCAGTCTTTGAAACTTTAAAGTCTAAACAGAATGAAAATTAAGAACATTTTTGAAAGCTAAAGAAAATGAAAGACAATAGCGGACACAACGTTTTTGCGTTGTGAAAAGTATTCCTATCTCCTTCGACCCTCTTGAAGAGCGTGCCAAATAATGCCTGCCTTGGGCGCAGCAGCCACCCCTCAAGAGTGCACCTGCCCTCAGTGCGTGACGTCATAGGAGTCGCCACCCCATTGGCCTGTAGCTACTGTCACAACTGAGTATCTCCCGAGTTTTCGTCTGGACAAACGGCTATTTTACGCAATATTTGGATAGTTACTGTTTTTTTTTTTTTTTTTTCTTTATTAAAATTTGAATGAAGTTTAAGGTGCATATAATTATATGTAGGCTATTACAGAATCATATAACTTGCATTCGGCCCTCTTCAGTAATCAAGTCAAAATCATACTTCCAGTTTTGAAATCTCAGAATAACAACACAAGCTTTCGCTCTGAATAATGAATCGAGTTCTCGAGGAAATGTAAATATACAGGTCATAGAAAAAACAATAAAAGATACGATTTAAGAAGTGCATCACTCCATGAAACGAAACAAAGTAATAAATGGATAGATAACTAAATTACCATGATTATTATTATTGCTATTAGTATTATTATAATTATCATTAACTCACTATCATAAAAACGAAACGAAATAATATATTATAGCGTTATTACAGCCTACTGTTTCAGGCTGCTGCTGGTGATATGTGTTAAATGTTTTAAAACGTTATTTTATTCTTAAAACTGATTCACAGTCTCGCATTCGAATGATATACAGTATGTGTTATTCCAGATCAAGGATTATATACACATTTAAATTAAAAGTCAATAAGAGTATATCTAATAACATTCATAAGGAAAGCATCTCTCAGTCTTTGTGGCTCGACTAGTCTCACCAGCCTTCGCTACTCTCGTGAGTAGAGGCAGCGGGGGCAGCCATACCCAATAGTTCAAATTTCCAATTTCCCACACCTTCCTAAGAGAGCTAACGAACTTTCCTCACAATCCCTGTCTCGTATCCCTTCATGCTTTCAAGATATGTGTAATAAAGTTTAATATGAACTTCTTGAATAAAGTATATATCTATTGTGTTAGGACTCGTAAATACTGATTCTAAAAAAGAAAATGAACTCAAGCTCGGCCGAATCGAACATTGTCAAACGTTTCCAGCAAGACATTTAGGCAGTGCAGACATAAGGCTGAAGCAAAAGTTGTATAATATTATCCCGGGGCTTTTTAGAATTTTGTCTTTTCCTCTACAGCTATTATCTTAAGTTACTAATTTATATTCAGAACCAGCAGAGACACGTTTAACCAATCATGCAGACAGTATTTAATGGAAAATAGAGCTTACTTTGTGGAACACATTGCCAGTTGCTTATGCATATTTCAAAAAGGTGAATATAATGGACGAGAAATAAATAAAACCAAGGATTGTGAATTTTGTTATTACATAGCAATAAAGACATAATTACTGTATATACATATATGTACATACACATATCCAGTATAATAATGTATAAATAAATTTTTATGCATGTAAAGAGAGAATAGTTCACCAAACTTTCAACTGGGTTCCACAAGGCACTAGAAGAGTTGAAAGACCCAGACCTACATGGATGAGAACTATGAGGCGTGAGATTGAAGATAATGAATGGAAAAGTATTGAATTAAAAGCTCAAAATAGAGACGATTGGCGAAATCTAAGGCGCTTTTTGCAAATAGGCGTAAGAGGAGATGATGAAGATGATATATATATATATATATATATATATATATATATATATATATATATATATATATATATATATATATATATATATATATATATATATATATATATATATATATATTTATATATATATATATATATATATATATATATATATATATATATATATATATATATATATATATATATATATATATATATATATATATATATGTGTGTGTGTGTTTTGTGTGTGCGTACGTATTAAGATTCAGTCTCAATATTTCATATCACCTAAAAATTGCTGATAATAATAATAATAATAATAATAATAATAATAATAAAAATAATAATAATAATAATAATAATAATAATTGTTGTTCGGGTCAACATAATCGTTTTTTCCTAATGTAGCCATGTTTATTTTGATCTGGCCTGACTTCTGTGACGGGCCGAGAGAGGAGTTGTGAAATCAAAGGCAGATTGGAAACGACTGAGTTATATTGTTGTGTAACATTCTCCTTATATACAAAACCTCAAGGCAACAGGACATGACAAGTTCACAAGACAGACAATATCACAAAGGAAAAACCAGACGGGAATTTTCATGTTCATTTTAGTGCGAGGGAGGAGCGAATATACAAGCAAAATATATATAAAAGGAATCATGTACAATTGTGTGAAACACGGTTGGTACATGGCTCCCCCCCTAAAAATGACATACTGTACATGTTAAATAGGGCGCCCTGATCTAGAGAAGTGAACTGTAGGCGGATCATCTGGCAGAAGATAAGCAGGTTTTAGACGATCAATGGAGACCCAGTCTTCTTTGCCCCGAATGTTTAGGAGGAATGCTTTCGGACTGCGTCGGATCACAAGGAAAGGTCCCGTGTAAGGGGGCGTTAACGGTGGCTTGCTGGTGTCGTTGCGCAGGAAGACGTGCGTTGCAGAGTGCAAGTCCGTTGGTATGTGATGCTTCGCTGGGGGCTTGTAAGTCTGGCGGCACGGAGTAAATTTTCCCACGACGTGACGTATGCGCTGGAGATCGTCGGAGGAGGTTGTAGAAGGAAAAAACTCGGCAGGGACGACCAACGGGTCGCCATACACCATTTCGGCTGCCGAGACGTCGAGGGCATCTTTAGGAGTGGTCCTTAGTCCAAGGAGGACCCAGGGAAGCTGAGTAAACCAGTTGCAATCCTTGCAGCGGGACATCAAAGCTGCTTTGAGGGTGCGATGAAAACGTTCAACCATTCCATTGGCAGCGGGGTTGTAGGCCGTTGTCTGATGTAGGGTGATGCCCAGGAGATTCGCTAATGACGTCCATAATTGAGAGATGAAAGTGGTTCCCCTGTCAGAAGTAATATGCTCAAGGATACCAAATCTTGAGATCCATCCAGAGAGTAAGGCAGATGTACATGAGGCGGACGTTGCAGTTTCCATGGGAATGGCTTCAGGCCAACGAGTGGAGCAGTCGATGACGGTAAACAGGTAACGATGTCCTTGTGATGTGGGTAGGGGGCCTACAACGTCAACGTGAATGTGTGCGAAACGACGCTGAGGTTGAGGAAAGGTGCCCACTCCTGAATCCGTGTGTCGATGTACTTTGGAAGTTTGGCAAGAAGTACAGGCACGGACCCAATCCTTAGCATCCTTAGAAATGCCGTGCCAAATGAACTTTGCCTTCAGCAGTTGTGCAGTAGAACGGCACGAGGGATGTGAAAGGCCGTGGATAAAATCAAACACCTGTCGGCGCATGGGAGCAGGAATCCAAGGTCGCGGTCTACCAGTACTGACGTCACAGAGGAGGGTGGTGTTGGAGTTTTCGAGGGGAAAATCCTCCCAACAGAGGGACGTGCAGGATGTCCTACAAGCTTGATACTCTGGATCCTGTCGTTGGGCTTCAGCCAGGGCGTTGTAATCCAATCCCAGTTGAACGGCAGCCAACGTGTTTCTTGACAGGGCATCGGCAACGGGATTCATTTTCCCAGGGACGTATTGGAGGGTGCAATTGTATTCAGCCACGGCGGAGAGATATCGGCGTTGACGGGCGGACCAGGCGTCAGACTGTCGAGTGAAAGCGTGCACCAGAGGCATGTGGTCTGTGCAAATTACGAAGGGCATACCTTCTAAGAAATGGCGAAAGTGACGGACAGCCAAGTGCACCGCCATCAATTCTCGATCGAAGGTAGAATAACCCGATTCTGCCTTGGACAGTTTTCTGCTGAAGAAGGCCAATGGGCGGGGCGAGCCTTTGACCACTTGCTCGAGTACTGCACCAATAGCGACGTCGCTGGCATCAGTGGAGAGAAGGAGAGGGGCGTGTGGGATAGGAAAAGTGAGAGCCGCAGCAGTTGATAGGGCCTTCTTTGCATTGCAGAAGGCCGCTTCTTGAAGGGGACCCCACTTCAAGTCCTTTGGCTTGCCCTTGAGGGAGGCGTAGAGGGGAATAAGAGTGGCGGCAATGGCTGGCAGAAAGCGGTGATAATAGTTGATCATGCCCAAGAATTCCTGCAGAGTTTTGACGGTCGAGGGCGTGGGGAAATTCTGAACGGCTGCTACCTTCTCAGGGAGGGGATGGACTCCTTCAGGAGTGATACAGTGCCCTAAGAACGACACTTCTTTGGCGCCAAAGGTACACTTGTCGTACCGGACTACAAGGCCGTTTTGTTGCAGGCGGTCGAGCACGATGCGCAGGTGACGGAGGTGTTCCTCTTTTGAGGAGGAGAACACAAGTATGTCGTCCACATAACATACACAAAAAGGGAGGTCCCCTAAGATGCCATCCATGAGACGTTGAAACGTTGCCCCAGCATTACGAAGGCCAAAACATGAGTAATTGAAGGTGTATGGGCCAAACGGAGTGGTGATGGCGGTCTTGGGGATGTCTTCTGGGTTCATAGGCACCTGATAATACCCCTTCAGGAGGTCGAGCGTATAGAAAACCTTTGCTTTGTGCAGGTAGGAGGTTACATCGGCAATGTTTGGGAGGGGGTAGTGATCCGGTTCTGTTTGCATGTTCAGGCGCCTGTAATCCCCGCATGGACGGAGGGAGCAGTCTTTCTTCAGAACGATGTGTAAGGGTGACGACCATGGGCTGGAGGCCTTTTGGCAAAGGCCCATTTTCTCCATTTCGGCGAACGTCTGTTTGGCGGCTGCCAATCGTTCCGGTGCCAGACGTCTGAATTTTGCGAAGACTGGGGGTCCCGTTGTCTTGATATGGTGATAAATACCGTGCTTTGCAGGAACCGTTGGCGTTTGGCGAAGTTCTGGACGGAAAACTTCCGGGTACGACGTGAGGAGGTGGGCGTAGGCATCCATGGGTGCGCTGATGTGGAGAGCGAGGTTAGAGGGGGCGGGTTGAAGAGGTGTCGACAAGTACGAGTCTGCGTTGACCAATTGTCGGTGGGCGACATCGACCAGAATGTGGAAATGAGAGAGGAAATCCGCACCGAGGATTGGCATTGTGACGTCAGCAACGAGAAACTTCCAATTGAATTTACCGTTTCCGAACGATAATGTGAGGCTCTCGTAACCGTAGGTGGGTATCGCAGATCCATTGGCAGCTACCAAGCGGACGTCGGCAGATGTAGACAGACTACGTTGTGCCTTGAAGAGTTTCCTTGGCAAAAGAGAACGACAAGCACCCGTGTCTACCAAAAATCGCACGCCCGTTCCTGCATCCTGTAAAAAGAAAAGATTAGAAACATGGGAGGCCACCGCCACAAGCGATGGCCTACTTACACGTTTTTTGGCCACTGATAATCTTTGGCACATTTCTTCGCGGTTGCCCCGAGTCGGAAGTGGTAGTAGCAAAACTGCGGTGGATGGGAGGTAGTAAGTGGCTGTAGAAGTCGTTCGTTGGGGCGCGAGCGATTGGTGGGTGGTGGGCGGCTTTGTCGCCACTTCGGCACGTCACGGGGTAGGTGTGTATGTCCTACTGCATTCATGTCAGCTTCGGTTGACGTTGAATAGGCATCCTCGTCGTCAGGGGTGGAGGCGTTGATGGAGGTCTTGAAGTGGCTGTCCATAAGGGCGTCGGCTTTGGTCATCAAGTTCTTTACGGGTAAACTATCGACATCGGGTATGGCAGCGCGCACAGGTTCAGGTAAACGGCGTATCCAAAGGGCACGGAGTAGGTTCACCTCACGAGGAGAGCCGTCTGCGGCAGGTTGAAGGAGAGCGATACTGGTCATTTCCCTGAGGGCAAGCGAAGCCCTTTGGTCCCCCAACGGTTGTTGCGAGAGCTGAAAAAGCTTTGCTATACGGGCGGCTGGTGACGGCGAGTAATGCTGCAGAAGGTATGATTTGAGGTCGTCATACGCTATTGGGTTGTCTCCTTGTTCACAAAGCCAGTCGGATATTTCTGGGAAGGTGTCCTCGGGTATCGCCGCGAGAACATAATCCGCTTTGGTGGTTGAGCGAGTCACGCCCCTGATACGAAACTGGACTTCTGTGCGCTGAAACCAAGCAAACGCCTCTCTGCTGGCAAACGATGAAAGTTTGAATGGAGCGGCCGCAGCACCAACTGCCGTAGAGTCCGCCATAGTACCAACGATGAAGGGGCAAGAGGGTGGGGGGTGGAAGGCGGTGGGAGCGAGTCGACTTCCGGGGTCACCAATGTGACGGGCCGAGAGAGGAGTTGTGAAATCAAAGGCAGATTGGAAACGACTGAGTTATATTGTTGTGGAACACTCTCCTTATATACAAAACCTCAAGGCAACAGGACATGACAAGTTCACAAGACAGACAATATCACAAAGGAAAAACCAGACTGGAATTTTCATGTTCATTTTAGTGCGAGGGAGGAGCGAAGATACAAGCAAAATATATACAAAAGGAATTATGTATAATTGTGTGAAACACGGTTGGTACACTTCATTGACGTCACGAGGCGACGAAGGCACCACGCGTGGCATATTGGAATAAAAGCTTGGCGGAGTTTTTTATATGGGTGCATTGCCTGATGATACGGGAGGAGAGCATAACTTCTGGAGGGATGGCCTATTTTGTTATTCACTAACATAAAATCATTCTAGTTAGACTTGAAGAGACAATGAGTAAACAGTTAATGAAGAATGGTATGATATGAAGAACATATATCAGTCAGTTAGTAGTGAAGTTTTGGGACATGCAGTTACAAGGAGAAAGCCATGGATATCAGATGATACTTGGGAAACTATAAATAGGAGACAAACACAGAAGTTGATTGCTGAATGCTTTCGAAAAGTAATAAAAATTACAAGGTACAGCATGCTAAGTATTCCAGTATTGATAGTGGAGTTAAAAGAAAATTCAGGAATGAGGAGAGAATATTTAGACAGGTAAGATGAAGATGACAAAGCTTTGGATAATAATGCAATATCTACGGGAAGAATCGCTCATGGAATCTTCGTTTTATGAACGCCACCAGGACATTGTCTATTCATGATAAACTTAAAGTAATTATTCTCAAGTAGTGCATTTAGAACTGGCAAAGCACAGACATCCTAGATGGAAGCACAGAGGATGTTTTACCGAGGAGAGAATGCTGGAACCAGGAAACTTCAAGTGATTGGGAAGAGTGATGAGGTTCAAGATGAACTGGTATCAGTAACCAACGTAATCTTCAAAAATGGAACTTTTGGGGGAGCTAGAAAGCTTCACGTACTAAGGTGCCTTGCACACTCAAGGCCAATTTTAAAAGGTCTACATCGAACTCATTGCAACTTTGAAATTTTCTGCTGCAACGGAGGAAGAAAAATGGTATAGATACGAGTGCAAAAACTTTTTCCATTTAGGAGCTTCACGAATTAGTCTGCTTTGACCAAGAAATTACATGCCTGAAGAACTGACGCCAATCTAACTGCAAAATTTGAAATTGTGAGCTTCAAAGAAAAAGTGGAGGGCCTGTATGATCAGTCATGAAGTTCTGTGAAGCCTTGCAAAAAATTACTTTTTTAATTCAAAAGTGATCTTAAATTTCATCTTTATATTTAAAAAAATCAATAGCTTTCATTTATCAGTTTTTGTCAATTAATTTTGGATTTTACAAATATTTTTGTATCATTTATTTCACCATCATAGCCAATACATGAGAGTGTGATTCAATCAACCAAATCTCTCTCACGGGCTGCCTCAGTGCATATAGGCAAGGCGTTCTATAACGAACGAAGAAACAAATCACCCAATGTAGTCCTGAAAAAGAATCTCAAATTGATTTGAAACACGTGCCGACATCAAATATTAATTGAAGAAACTTTCATGAATTTTTCCTGTTATTCAGAAACCTATCTGGAAGACAATTCGTTGGAGAGAAACAACCTTCGATTTCTGAACACCATCAAAATATTGCCTATTCATCATAACCATAGAGTAACATGTCCAAGTAACCCACATATATATATATATTATATATATATATTTATATATATATATATATATATATGTGTGTGTTGCGTGTGTGTGTATATATATATATATATATATACTTTCGAAGCTGGTCTAGTGTAAGGTATATATCGTAGTTTATTGATAATTTTATTTATATTTCATATATTGTTTTCATTTGTGCATTGAAGAGATGATACCCAGTCCGTAAATGAGCTCCTCTCATGTAGTTATAAGTATTTTGTTCAAATTACATAAGACTTTTGTCGTGAATTTCATTGTACCCTTTTATTCAAGTTGGGGATATGTGAATTTGCATATTTTTTTAATAATTATCTCTTTATTTTCACGTACGTTTGCTACAAAGTCTTACGTAGTCTGTTTGAAAGTGTTCTAGGATTTGTGCGAGATAGGAGCAAGGGGCTTAGGTAATGTTCTTTTATATCCTATGATGTATTGCGACACGTCTGAAAGAGAGAATGTTCAGTTACACGTGTTTTGGAGCTTCGAGAATACCCAATGAGAGGATGTTATCTTATTTTTCATTTCGGAGACAATTGGTGGGCGGAGCTAGCTAGGAAGTTGATAAAACCCCCTTGATTCGCCTCTTGGTATTTTTATCTAGTTGGAAATTCTGATGTCCTTAGGCACAGGGTCCCACACTTCCATAACTTGATGCTGGAACCTTCTGAAATTAAGCAAAATTCAATATAAAAGGTAACCAAGGTTAGCTTACCATAAGAGACAGACAGACATAAGATCAAGTTAGAATCTCAGCCTGAAATAGCCTCCTTCCCCCTCTCCCTCTCCTCTCTCCCGCAAGTAATCCAGTGTATTTGTCAAAAGAATTATTACGTTTTAGTGTGTCCCCTCTTCAGTGACTCTGTGCCCCAAAGCAAATCGTGTGTCGAAAAATATGGAAGACTAGAAGGTGATTTGAATTCATTGTATTAAGGTGAATGTTGGCAATGTATAACGTTTTTTGTGGCTCAGGCCATGTCGTCCTAATGGAAGGTTCCTTTCAGTAGCTTCCTAGCATATATTTGACTACAGTGATATTCGCTGAGAGTTTAACTAAAGGTCTTCAGAATTCTAACTCCGGGGTGCGAATATCCTTAAAGTTTCCTTTTAGGATATCGCATAATATCAGGGGACGTATTCTTGACACGCCACATAGTAATCTGCACCCCGCATAGCGTTTACGCTTTGAGAGGGAAAAGTGGCAAAATAAAAGAGGAGCCCTTACAAAATTCTCCTCCTCCGTTACTGTTTGAGTACTCAGATGGCACCACCATTGTCCACCATCTTTATTCCTTTCTCTGTAGCAAGTCAGCTCGGTAATTTTTCCCAGTGCTCTTTCGCTATTTTGGATTATAATGCAATATCCAGTGTCTTCTACCTCTTGACATTTGAGTATTTAATTCTTATATTGTATAAATTTAGCTCTGGCCGTAAAGTAAAGATTTAACTCGAAATAAACTATGTTTTTGGCAGAGCTATTGCCTGGACAGGAGGCGCCTTCGGCGCTGTCGTTCATAATGCATGCGTTACTTAATTAGCCAGAAAGACTTTCCTGGTATAATAGCTTAAATAAATATATCTAGCTATGTAGTCTTCATTACTAGGAATTATTTATATTATGCCAATAGAATTCTTTAGTTTCGGTGAATTAGGTAGCCGATCTCGTTGACGCTAGGCTTCCTAGCCTGGGCGTTTTAGATTACTCTCTTGCATGATATAATAGGCATTCCTGGTGTTATTGAGTTTAAATGAAGATATTAGGCAATTTATACATGTAAGATATATCTATTGCATAACAATTTTCCTCTTCCAAGATAGTATACGGAAGAGCTTCGATGAGTCAGGTAGTCGATCTCACTGTCACTAGGCTAATAGCCTAGTGGCTTTAGTATACTTCCATACAATCTCCCCGGTTACCTTTATATATAAGGTAATCCCTTCTTCCCTCTGAGTGTAGCCTATGGCTACGATCCTAGCTGGTTTTGCCTCGAATTGTGATTCTGGTAAGGTTAGGCTAGGGTTTTTCTGCCCCTTTACCAAGCTTTGGGTTTGGGTCAGAACCTCACAGTACTTGCCGTGTGCCAGCAGCTGTCCAATAGGGTGAATGTACTCCCCAGTTTGACTAAGTTGGTTGGCATAGGAGGCCTGGCCCCCTAGACTGCACTTGGAGGGGTCATGGGATCCCCTTCTCCCTGTGGTCTAGTGACTAGTCCTGTGCCTGCAGACCCTAGGCTGAAGAATAGTGATTATTCTTTGGCTTAGGATGGCGCAAGCATGGGAACTCTGTTTCTCTTTGAGTTAGGTGACTGCTTGATGATGCCGGTACCTTTACTGTATTGGCAGACCCTAGGCTGGAGAATGTACTCTCCTTATGCCTAGAGTTTCCTTTATGTACGATAGGGATGGCGTGCACCAAGCTACTACCACACCTTATACAGGACCTTTTTCCCCGTCCCATTCTGTCCACACCTCTATGTCCGCTGTCTTACAATCTCACCAATTGCCGGCGGGTTGTAGGGCTGGCTTGGTCTTCTGCCTGTATGGCCTAGTCGTTCAGCTTCCCTATAAAACATGATGTTCTGGGATAGCGGCACTGGCAGGTCTAGCTGCCGGCAGGAGACCCATTTGCCTTAGAGTGTTCTCCAGTCCTCCTTTGGGCTGCCATCCGCTGCCCTTGTCCGATTGATACCGGCATAGCTGCGGATGGGTGGAAGCTTCATCATGATATGTTCTCCCCTTCCATTAGAACCCTCTTTCAGGAGGAAGGTAATGATACAGTGGCTAGTGCCGCCACCCCTTCATCATCTGTCACTCCTTGCTTTCTCTCTCTCTCTATTGGCTAGTGCCGCCAACTACTATTCTATCTGGCGGCTGCCGGCTACTATCCTTGCCGGCAAAATGCAGGCTTGGCTTGTGGCTGAAAGCCATGGATTCACTGTCACATCTGACTCTACCGGTGAGAGCCGGCAGTGTCTGTACTTGGCCAATACCTAATCACATTGAATGATGGATGGGATGGTGTGCCTTCAGTTGGTGACCCGCCGGCAGTCTGGTGGGTCGCTGGTGAGTCGGCGGATTGCCGGCTATACATATAATAAAATTTTGTGCCAGTTGAATTAAGTCTAAGTACTAGCCTTGCCGGCAGCATGCTGGTAGTAACTGTTGTATATGAATATACAGTAACCAGTATATCTGTGTTATAGAGCATACTACAGACAGAAAACTATGGTATATAATTATACAATAGTAAAAGTTTTCCAACATACTCTGTGCGTCCAAGCACAATCTATTGTTGAGACCTAATATAATCAGGAAAGGAATTCCCTTTTCTTTACACTGATTGTTGATCAGTTTCTTTAATCCTCATTATTAATTCCTTTGGAAGTAGGTGTTGTTTACACTACTCTATCCCTATTGGCTAGAATCTTCCATTGGTCATCTTATAGAGGATACTCTAGAATTAATAGTGAGGAAGGTCACAGCAATTGGCTGGGCGGGAACCACATGTATGTGTCTTTCCTATTTCATTTCCAGCTTACCTAGCCTAAGCTACATGCAATAATATGAAATGGTAATTGTTATTATAATACTTATTATAATATTTATTAGTCTAGTGAGATAGACTACAACATACTCATTTTATTTTCCTCTCTTTACAGGAGGACTATGTCAAGTGTGACAGCGTGTTCTACAGCGTTCGCCGCAAGAACTTTTACGACCAGCTGGGGTGTATGACACACTCTCGCTGTTCCATCACCAAGGGACCTCTAAAATACTGGGACCCAAAGTTATGTACAGTGTGTAAGGACCTGTTGAATGAAGCGTTTGAAAATCCCAAGTCAGCAGAGTCAAAGGGTGTAGGTCGGGAGAAGTTACGCAAATGGGTACATGGCTTTCAAAAGAACGCCACGGGGCCTTACCTCCCTAGTGAGCGTATGAGAGCCCTGCTATTCCCCAAAGCATCTGTGGATGCTGTTATCCCTCAGCCTCACCCTGAGATCCCTTGTATCCAGCTATCTGTCGACATGGATGTCTCGGATGCGATGAAGTACATCCATCTAGAAGATGAGAGGATGTCAGAGGTGTCAGAGAACACCGAAAAGGACCTTCTGGCAGAAGGTCGAGAAGAGGAGTCAACGGTGGCTCCTGAGACGGAAGAGGAGGAGGTTGAAACAATCTCTGTTTCGTTGGTTCCTGCCCCAAAACCTGTACCCTCTATGTCCTCAGCTCCTCAACCTACAAAGTCGGACGACACTTTGGCTACCATCAAAGCTATGATGGAGATGTACGATATGAAGATCGAGCAGATGGAAGCCGAATTCAAGGAGATTCTTAGGATTACGCTTTCCCGTGGTCCTTAAAGGAAGCTCAATGTTAAGGAGCTTCCCTCATGTTCCGAGGTTAACCCATGGAGGCATGCCGAGTTCATGCCCATAACCAATGGTAAGATCTATGTTTCGGAAAAGCTGGGCACTGTCCCCATTGAGGACATCGAGTTCTGGCCCAGCTTTGATTCCTATCCAGACTGCTTCGTCCATCTTAAGACAGAACGGGTTTCCAAGGAGGAAACAGAGCCTAAGGGGGTCCTAGTGCTTGACCACTCGAAGGCTCAGGCTTTGTTCGCCAGCAGCCTGAAGGACAAGGGCTTCATCAATTCTAAGGTGCCGGCCCTGAGCAAGAAGCATCCCTCTTTTCTTGCTCCCACAACTATGATTTTCCCCTTCACGGAGAAATCATTCAGGGCAGTGGTTAAGGCAGTGGAAGCAGGGAAACCTTGCCCTACACTTGAGGAATGTAGGCCTCTCCCTGGCCTTACCAGCTGATGATAAGGACTGGAAGGATATTCAGCTAACCTTCTTAGTCGGGAAGTTGGAGGCTGTCATCGCTGGACGCCTGTTCAACAAGAACCTCCCCAAGTTGTCTGAGTTTCTCCTACGTAGAGAACAAGATCCAAACAAAAGCTTGCTGTCTCTTTGTCCCTCCAGGTGTCAATGGAGGCAATGGCCAGCGAACAAAGAACCCCAGACATGTTCATGATCTTGGCCAAGGCACATTTGACAACCCTGACGAAAGATTTCTACAGCTTCGTTAGGGCAAGAAGTGCTTGTAGAGAGTTTGTGTTGGCTTTGGCTGCGGTCAAACATAATCCCAGGAAGTTGATATCTTCCAACATCTTGGGGAAAGATCTGTTCCCGAACGATCTAGTAAAGGAAATTGTCGACAAGGCCACCACGGAGAATAGAAATCTTCTCCAGAAGTTGGGCATGTCAGCAAAAAGAAAGTCTTCTCCGGATGTGGGTCACCAACCAAAGAGAAAGACAAAAAGGCCAAGAGTGTCAACTCGCTCTGTTAAACAATAACTTCCCGTGACCGCTGCACCACAGATAGTGGCACAGACCCAACCTACCTACCAGTTGGTACCCTAGCAAGTGGTGACTCAGTCACCAGCCTTTACTCCCGCCTTTGAAAGGCAGACCACTACCTTTCGCCCTAGAGGTAGAGGCTCAGGTAGAGATTCCTATGGATGTCCCTCTAGAGGATGAGGAGGTAGGGGAGCAAGCGGTCAGGGAGGCAAGCCCTCTGGAAACCAGAGGCAATGAGATGCTTTCGTTAGGAGGAAGACTCCGACTCTTCAGTGATCGTTGGACCTTCGATCCCTGGGCCCACAGCATAATCAAGAATGGACTAGGCTGGAGCTGGAAGACAGCTCCACCAGCATTTCCTCAGTTCTTCCAACACTCTACTCCCGTTCTGGAAGAATACGTCCGACAGCTCTTAAGCAAACAGGTGATCAAGAGTACAAAGTCCATCAAATTCCAACGAAAGGCTGTTTTGTGTTCCCAAGAAGGACTCAGACAAACTCAGAGTCATTCTGGACTTGTCTCCTTTCAACAAGTTTATTGAGAACAAAAAGTTCAAGACGTTAACCCTTCAACACATAAGGGCCCTATTTCCCAAGAGGGCATACCCAGTCTCCATAGACATGGCAGATGCCTATTGGCATATTCCGATGAATCACCAGATTTCCTCCTACCTAGGATTCAGGCTACAAAAAAGAAAGTACGTTTTCAAAACCATGCCCTTCGGGCTAAACATAGCCCCAAGGATCTTCACAAAGCTCCCAGTAGCAGTCCTTCAGCAACTACGCCTACAAGGTGTCCAGGTGGTGACATACCTGGACGATTGGCTGGTGTGGGCAGCATTGGAAGCGGAAGCTTGTAAGCATCCAAGAAGGTGATCCACATCTAGGATTCAAGATCAACACCAAAAAGTCTCGACTATCTCCAGCTCAGAAGTTTCAATGGCTAGGCATACATCGGGACTTACAGTCACATCGCCTCTCCATTCCATTAAAAAGAGGAGAGAGATAGGCGGGATCTGTCAAGAGACACCTAAAATCCTCTCGGATTTCAAGACACCAACAGGAGAGAGTGCTGGGCTCCCTCCAGTTTGCTTCAGTGACAGACCCAGTGCTAACAGCACAGCTAAAAGATTCATCGGGAGTCTGGAGAAAATACACATCAAACGCTCGAAAAGATTTAAAAAGACTACTACCGACTCGGCTACGATCACTTCTCAAGCCATGGTCGGAGGCCGGAAAGCTCAAGAGGTCAATACCTCTACAGCCGCCTCCACCCTCAGTTGTCATCCATACTGAGGCATCATTGGAAGGATGGTGGGGTCACTCCCATCAGTGCAGAGCTCAAGGAACTTGGTCCTCTCTGTTCAGGACTTTTCCCATCAACATTTTGGAGGCCATGGCAGTCTTTCTCACATTGAAGAAATTGTCCCCCTCGTCCTTCAGTCCACATAAGACTGATTCTGGACAGCAAAGTGGAGGTAAGATGTCTGAACCGT
>NC_090732.1:47284151-47369151 GCF_036898095.1 Palaemon carinicauda | reverse complement strand
AAGTGAGTTTAAATGTGAACAATTACAACTTGAAATAAAACTTTATGAGATTGATGTTGAGGAAGAGTTAGAACTTGAAAAAATTTAGCAGGCTAATTCTAGTAATAGTGATAAATCTGGGTCAGATATTTTTAGCCAATATAGAGATGTGCCTCCTTTTAATGAAAAGGATTTAGATGAATATTTCATCTGTTTTGAGAGAAAAATTAAGAAAGGTAACTGGCCAGCAGAAAATTGGGCGCTTATAAGTTGTCAGGAGTTTTGTATGGCAGTGCACAAAAAGGTTTATGTATCTATTCCTGAGGATTGGATAGATGATTATGAATTTCATGAAAAATGCTATTTTACAGGCGTATGAATTAACTCCCGAAGCTTATAGGAAGAAGTTTAGCCATTGGACAAAACAAGATAAGCAGGCATATGTAGAGTTTGGTAGAGAACAATCAGATTGGTTTGATAGAAGGTGTAAAGCAGCTGAATATGAGAAGGATTTTGATAGATTGAGAGGAAATATTCTAATTGATCAGTTTCAGAAATGCGTTAGTGAGAACATTAAGATTAACTTAAATGAGAGAAATTTATCTACCCTTCAGGAAACAGCTGTATGTGTTGATGATTATATACTGGTTTACAAAGAATCTAGGTCTAATGTTTATAGGTTTAATAGGTCAAAAGACTATAGCAGTGGTTCCCAAACTTTTTTTCAGGTGACCCCAATCATGCACCTCAAGCCATGACCGCGACCTCACTAGTTTAGTTTTATATGTATTATTATATATTACTAGTTGTTGGCTGTAAAAGTAAAGGACAGTAGATATCCTTCTATAAGAGAGGCACTATAAGGTTGGAAAAGACAAAATTAGCATCATTAAATTTTATTATAGCATTATAAATTTTAAGGTTTAATATTAATAAAAAAAACCATTTCTGGAATAATATTTTGTCACATTCCACAAAAACAAACTAAAAGTATAAATGTTTTCTGTTAAATGGTAAACTGATTTTAATGGGAGCCTTGGGCCTGGATCATGCTGATTTTAATGGGAGCCTTGGGCCTGGATCATGCTGCTAAATATCTCTAATTGTGGTTCAGTCTTAAAAAGTGCTACCCTCAAATCATGTTCAGGTTGCAGCCGATTTCTGTTTTTTGTTTTAATGGCAATCAGCCAAGGAGGAGGGGAAGGGGCCAAGGAGAAAAGAGGGGATAGGGACCAATGAAAGAGAAGAGGAGGGGGACAAGGAAAGAGAAGGATGGTTGAGAGAATAGGAAAGAGGTGGAGACGGAGACAAGGAAAGATGACAAGGAGTAATAAAGAAAGAGGGAAGGTAGTAAGGAAAGTGAAGAGGCAAGGAGCAAGGAGGAGGAGGTGTGGAGAGGAGGGGAGGGGTCAAGGAAGGGGTAAAAAGGAAAAGAGCTGTAATATATTTGCAAATCGCAGTGAATAAGATGAAGCAGAAAACGAGAAAATCAATGAGATACAGCACTCTAAATCTTGCCAAAACAATAGCCTCAAAAACCAACCATATACAATACTCCAAATCTCTAAACAACCGCCAAAACAACAACCTCAAAAACCAACGACATAAAGTCCTCCAAATCTCTAAACAACAACCTCAAAAACCAGTGACATAAAATCCTCCAAATCTCTACAACAACCGCCAAGACAACGACCTGTTCGCCGCAGCCGTACCAACTTCACAAAAACATACAAATAAAATTACACATCAAATAACACAATAAATGAAATAACAATAAAAACAACACAAACTCACATGAAGTAAATAAAAAGGAAGGGGGGGAGGAGTGAAGAGGAAGAGAGGAAGGGGAGGTGGCAAGGAAACAACGAAGAGGAGGGAGGGGGGGCAAGAAGGAGGAGGAGAGGAAGGGAGGGGTAAAAAAAGAACCAGGAGGAGAAGGGGTGTGGAAAGACGGGGAAGGGGGAAGAGGAGCAAGGAAAGGGTGGCAAGGGCAAAGAGAAAAATGTAGGAGGAGAGGGTCTGAAAAGTGGCCCCTCCTCCTTCCCTAGCCCCTCTCCTTCTCTTCCTCTTCCCTTGCCCATCTCTCTCTTTAAATATGGTGCGGGGGTACCATGTGGTTTAGAATCCTCAATTGTGAACACTGTGATAGGCTAGCATCCACTGACATACTGTGCTGCAATACTTCGTCAGCAAGGGAAGACTGCAGTTTCTATTGTCGGGATACCACTTTTTCGTGAGTAATTATGAATTTTAAAGAAGCAAAGACTGAGTACAACCTATGCAGCACATTCGAAATCACTATACAGGTATAAATGCATCAACTTACCGATATAAGACGAACAAATTGCAGACAGTGTTCCCCACTGCGGCAGTACAGCTGGAGTGGCTGTCTGGTTGGGGGACGGTAATGATGTTCACGTATCAAACGCGTACGGCACTCAGGGATACCACCATTAAAATTTTGTTTTTTAATATTTATATATGAATAGATATATACAAGTCGATAAATAAAAATCAACAAATACGTTTATATATTTTTTCTTTACTGCAAATTCTGCCCTATTTTGAATTTTTATTTTTATTTTGATATTTTGAGGTTTTGTCGACCCCAGGAAAAGCGCTTGGCGACCCCACTTGGGGTTGCGACCCCAGGGTTGGGAAACCTGGGACTATAGGGACACAGATAAACATTTTAATACTGATGATGTAAATCTAAGGTCTAATTCTGATTCATATATTCAGTCTCAAAGCAGCAATTTCAATAGCAATTATATTTATAGCAGTTCTGATGCATGTAATTATTGTAAGAAACCAGGTCACAAGGTGTCTGAATGTTTTAAGTAGATAAGGAAAAAAGTAAAACTGTGGCTCTTGCAACTCTACCGAATTTTCCTTATAGTGTGCTACCAGTAGAGATTAACAATATAAATGACAAAATTTTTTACAGGAAGTCTGTTAATTCCAGTGTTTGTTCCAGACTTGTTGATAAGGATTTCCAGCCATAAACTGCTAAGTGGTTTGATGCTGTTGGTGGTGGTTCCCCTCTGCTTGTATCATGCATGATACAGGTTGTGCTCGGTCACTTGTTTTGAGGGAAGTTATCACTGTGGCTGAGCATTCGTTTATTGAGAAGTATGCTCCTGGTCGTGGGGTTGGTGACCATCTTAGTGTTCCCTTGCATCATATAGATCTTCAGTGTGACTGAAACTTATCAGGGTCTGTTGTTGTTAGTATGGTTTCTGACTTGCCTTAATGGCTTTCAATCTTTGCTTGGTTATGACATGGTAGATGAGAATGTTGATGTCAGACCAAAGATGGCTAATGAGCCAGTTCTTGATCAGGAGTTGAAGGTTCTCAGTTCAGATTTGTCTACTCTGTCTTCTTCGAATGATGAGACTCATGAGAAGACTTTGAGTTCTACCTGCAGGTCCTAAAAATATATGTTAGTTCGTGATACTATCTCCATTGTTTTCTTTTCTACTAACTAGCCTTGTGAAGACTTGTTGGTTTGTATTGCTGCTCCTTCTTATAATTGTTCTACTGACTTATATCGTAGAGATATGTACGTTCATGATATTTGTTCCACTGTTGACTGTTCTACCAACATGTCTGGTGATGATGTGTTTGTTCCTGATAATGTTTTTGCTGTCAATTGTTATACAAACCTATCTCGAGAGGACGTTTGGGTTAGTAATGTCATGTCTTAGGACTGTTCTATTAACTCGTCTTGCGAAGACATGTTAGTTTTTGATGATTCTTTTTCTGAGAGTTCTGATAACAAGTCTTTTGAAGGTACTTTTTTGATATGATGATGTCCCTTACAATGGAGATGTTAACTTGCCTCAGTACAAGATGATTCGAGAATAAGTCAGTCACGTGGCATCATGCTGCGTTTATGCCTGTCCTGGGCACTTATCAGTCAGTAACTTTTGGGATTATTTGTCCCCCGTATATAAAGTACAGGTGCCGAGCGAGAGGAGGCAGAGTAGCACAATACACAACTGGTGTTTGGAGGCATTTTTCAGCTACACCGTCTGTGATTCTCCAATATAGTGACTACATGTAACAATAGAATAACTTGAAGAAGACAAAGAAGTTTGAAACATTCAACATTCATCATCAAAAGCAGTGTCCCTGCATTTCAACTTTTATATCTTCAACTAAGCAATGTTGTCTATCACTCGCTGCATAGAAGTTTGGAAAGTCAACTCAAGAACTTCATAAGAACTTTGTATACTATCAATTGTTTTTTTGGTGTCCCATGAGTATTCGGTGGATGTTTTATAATACTGTAAATGCTTAAGTTGAATCTCAAATATAGTTATATTTGATGCTTGTTGGCTATCATTTTCCTTTGTTGGTAATGTTTTGCTATTGTTTGATAAACTTTTTTAGTAGATTTGCATAATATACGTCATGTGCATTAGTATAACAATATATATATATATATATATATATATATATATATATATATATATATATGTATATATATATATATATATATACATATATATATATATATATATATACATGTATATATATGTATATATATGTATATATATATATATATATACTGTATATATATACAGTATATATATATATATATATATATATACACACACACATATATATATATATATATATATAAGAACAAAGGTCAGAAGGCACCCATAATTACAAGTATACATCCATCCAATTGTGTGACACAGTTATGGCCAACGAGTTGCAGTATTGTCTTCATCGATGACACAAATGGTAAATGTTACTAACTTCATATAATGCAGAAAAGATAGCCAATGTGCTAAGAATTTCCCTGAAAATGTAAGTCATAATCACTTCAAGTGTCACTTTCAACTTAGCTGTTCCTGAATAAGATTAAACGATTAAAAAATACTTTGATTAAACTAATTATTATAGCATTATGTGAAAGTATTTTCGTTGACGAAAATGGTTTATTTCACCCAAAATGTTGTTTATGGATCACAGCCCCGAAAAGGGTCGGGTGATATATACAACGAACTGTTTTAGACCTTTCCAACAAGCCTAAGAACACCTCTTGATTCTTTGTGGTTCCTGAGATACGCATATTTCTTATTTTCGCGTCCTGTCCCTTATAACTTGACGTAGTACACTCATCTCCTCCAACGCCATACTTAAGACCTCAGGATCTTTCCACTAAGCCAAAGAACTCCTCTTTACTCCTTGTGGTTGCTAAGATACACATACCCCTTATTTTCACGACTTCCCGCCCCTACCCCTTATACCTCATCTCCCCCATTGCCATACACAGGATCTTGAGACCTTTCCAACAGGACCAAGAACACCTCATTACTCTCCGTAGTCCCTGAGATATGCTTACCCCTTATTTACGTATCCCTACCCCTTAGAGGGAGGGGTACGGCCATCGCCACACCCCCTGTACGTCGCAGGACCTCGAAACCTTTCCAACAAGCCCAAGAACACCTCCTAACTCCTTGTGGCCGCTGAGAAACTTTTAATTTAAAAACGTCTATGATTTATGGTTTATGATTTTTTTTTCATATGTTAATTTGGAACTTACAGCAAGATTGTTTTTTTTTTTTTTTTTTTTTTTTTTTTTTTTTTTTTTTTTTTCGGGGTGGGGGCCTTGCCAGGCTCCTGGATATAAATGCTTGTTACTCACTACATATGTTGACCTTTTAGTGAAAGGGAAACGTATATTTACCTTAATTTTTAGCTGTACTTTTTAATATTCTTTTAAGTTTGTGGTTGAGTATCTCCAAAATCATATAAGTAAATTATATGTTCAATATTTACATTTAATTACAAGTTACAAGAACACCAAATTTACCATTTGCAGGAAAATTACAATATTTCAATGTCCATGTTCATTGCAACCAGTATGTATTAGTAACACATCGAAATATTAAAAAGCATCTCACTTATAAAGCCATTCTGTCCCAAAATTATTATTATTATTATTATTATTATTATTATTATTATTATTATTATTATTATTATTATTATTATTATTATCATATAAGCTACAACCCCAGTTGGGAAAGAAGGAAGCTATAAGCCCAAGGGGTCCAACAGGAAAAAATAGTCCACTGGGGAAAGGGAATAAGGAAATAAATAACTATATGATAAGTAATAAACAATTAAAACAAGAGCATTTACGCATTTCTGACCTCTGCCAAATGTCAATGGAGTCGTTCAAGGCTAAGATCTATTTGTTGGGGAAATTTCGTTGAAATCAGTTTTTTTTTTTTTTTTTTTTTTTTTTTTTTTTTTTTTTTTTTTTTTTTTGCGTTATTTTCAAAATGGCGGAAAATGAGAATTTGGATCCGGATCTAGATCATCTAAAAATTTTAATGGGGAGGTCCATGACCTAAGATCCACTTGTGAGGAAAATCCAGTCAAAATCCGTCGATTATTTCTGGCGTTATATTTGAAATGGCAAAAAGTGCAAATGCGGAAATAGAATCCAGATCAAGATCACCTCCAAAATTTTTTAGGGTCGTCCATGACCTTACATCTATGTGTAGTTAGAATTATGTTAAAATCCATCTCATAGTTTTAACATAATCCTGTTAACACTAACGCAAACAAAAAAAAAAATGGATAAACTAGATTTTGGATCTGGATGAGGAACATCTCCAAAATCTAATAGGGTTGTCCATGACTTACCATCTATCGGATGTGAAAATTTTGTCAAAATCCGTCGAGTAGTTTTGACCTTATCTTTAAAATTGCAAAAAAAAAAAAAAAAAAAAATGCGAATTCAGATCTGGAATCTGGATCCGGATCATATACAAAATTTAATAATCATCCATGATGGTGGAAATTTGGTCAAAATCCGTAGAGAAGTTTTGACGTAATCCTGTCCATTGACATATAAAAAATGCCCATTTGGATCCAGATCAGCTCCAAAATTTATTGGGGTTGTCTATGTCCTAAGATCTATCCTTGGTGAAAATTTCATCAAAATCTGTCGAGTAATTTTGATTTAATCATGTTCACAGACACACAAATGAATAAACAGATTCGATCGCAATACCTCCATGGCGGGGGTAATAAAATATTTCAAGAACAGTAACCACATTAAAACAGATATCTCATATATAAACTATAAAAACATTTGCTGCAAGTTTGAACTTATAAAGTTTCACTGATTTAGCCAACCGATCAGGAAGATCATGCCACAACTTGGTCATCGCTGGAATATAACTTCTAGAGTACTGTGTAGTATTGTTCTTCATTATGGAGAAGGCGTGACTATTCGAATTAACTGCATACATAGTATTATGAAGAGGGCGGTACTGTCCGGGAAGATCTGAATGTGAAGGATGGTCAGAATTAGGAAAAATCTTAGGTATCATACGTAACGAACTAATTCAACGACAAAGCCAGAGACCAATATCTAGATCAAGAATAAGAAATTTTATAGACTGTAGGTTCCTGTCCAACGAATCAAAATGAGAGTTAGCTGCTGAAGACCAGATAGGAGAACAATACTCGAAATAAGGTAGAATTAGAGAATTTAAGCATTTTTCCAGAATAGTTATGTATATATATATACATATATATATATATATATATATATATATATATATATATATATATATATATATATATATATATATATATATATATATATATATATATATATATATATATATATATATATATATACAGTAAAACCTTAAAACACTTTCTCAATAATCCAATTTTTTGTGGGATTAAAGAAGACAGACCTAATGTGTTTCTCAAAAGTAAATTTGTTATCAAGAATCACACTTAAAATTTTACAAGAGTTTTATAGAGTTAAATAAACATTATCAATGCCCAAATCAGGATATAGAGGAGCAACTATACTTGGTCTACTTACAATCATACTTTGAGTTTTGTTAGGATTCAACTTCACACACAATAATTCTCACCATGGGCTAATTTTAGCTAGATCTCTGACAAGGATTCAACAACTAGAAATCTATATTCAGTAAAAGTTATATTTTGGTAGTTTTCCATTATGAGGCCTTATGATAAAGTTGCCTCTGTCATAGACATGACAGTTCAAATGGTATGGCGTATGGTACATTGCAGCATGAGGTGTCCATCAGACACACCAACAACTTCTTTATTGGCATCACCCTACGTCTTCACAAAATCTTTGATAGTCTTCGTGATAAAGAGATCTGCACAATCGACACCTTTACTAAGCAATCATTCTGGAATAAACCTTGGAGATGTCGGTGGTGTGGTGAATTATCCAAAACATGGGATTCCACTACTAGACCTCACAGAGGAAAATGTTTGTGAAGGAGTCCCTGGACATATCATGCCGTAGGATCATCACTCTCTTGGTACTCAAACAACACAGGGACGAGTGTAGACAAATAATTACTTGGATGAAACGTGCTTTGCTAGAAGGATGAGTCACAGCAAGAAGTGGCTAGACAGTATTCAGTCAACAACTAGTCATACATATAGCCATCAAGTGCTACTGAGTAAAAGGGAATACTTCATAATGGTGGCCGCTGACTCAATAGAAGGATTTGTTTATAATTCTATTCTTTGTTTTACCACAAAAACACCAGTAGCGACTACCACCGAGAGATGATAGGGCAATCGTTCTTACGGTGGATCACATCACTTATTTTACCATAGCTTCCTGAGCCATTTGTCCTAGTAATAGACAATAGGCCAGGCAATACCATGCTATTATAGAATATTCAATGCCCAAAATCTGCCACTTAAAAAAACAGGACATAATGAAATGGTTGGAAAATGATGGCATATCCTATCTACTACATGCTACACGCCTGAATTGCTGAGGAATTGCATGCAGAACAGGCTAGACCCACAATACCTCGTGGATAGTACCATCGGCATATGGGGTCAATGAGGTCGTCCGTCTACCACCTGCTCATCCTGAACTTAGCGCTACTGAGTAAGTATGAGGTAATATGCGAAGATATATAGTATATATTCCTCGTAACGACATTTGACCCAAGCAGACCTGCAGGCAAGATTGGATGAAGTCAGGCTTGTTATTACTAATATGGTATAGTAAGGGATGATCCGACGACTTTCAACGACTTAGTGTTATTTCACGTTATCGATCCAGACGCGCATCTCTCTCACTGCCTTCAAGGTTCAATGAGAATTTTTTAAATGATTTTGAATGGAAGCATTCACACTGGTGCTTCAATCTTCTCTGCTCCACTCTTGCTCCAGTTACGATTCCTTCATAAGATATTTTAACTGGAGCGAGAGCAGAAGAGGAGTAGAACGAGAGCGGACTGGAGCGCCCATGGAACGCATTTAAAATCACAATGGGATCGTGTAAAACATAGATAAATTATTTAAAAAGTTGTCTTTTTTTATTACTGGTCAAGGGAGTATAAACATAAGCACAAACTGATTAAATTGCATCGACAAAATTTACTGATTTTGTGACTACAGATGAAATATTAAAGAAATTAATAAAAAGCAAACCAGAACAACGATCTTATTTGCTGTAATGGAGTGATAATCAATATCTATATAATAGGCTACTATAGATATCGGTGATAATATAGTAAAAATATGAAATTGGCTGGAAGTAAGTTGGCTCCAGTATTGCAAGGTTAAAAAAAAAACGCAATACGTATAATAATAGACTGATCTTGTTGAAAATGCATTATATAATCTCACTAAACAATAGTCCTATATGATTATGCTTGTTAATTAGATTTTATGATTTTGGTCAAGCACTGAAAGAAAACATACAGACATGCACACACACACACACACACATATATATATATATATATATATATATATATATATATATATATATATATATATATATATATATATATATATATGTGTGTGTGTGTGTGTGTGTGTGTGTGTGTGTGTGTGTGTGTATATATATCCTCCCAAAAAAGATTATTTATTCCAGGCCTGAATCTATCGATTCAGCCCTAGAAAATTGATCTACAACCACATTATCTTTACCTGATATGTGCTTCTCATTAATACATTACGGTTGCAAATATAATGACCACCTAGTTATATGTTTATTGCAGCGATTAGTGCCAGTAGTTCGGTTTCAACTGTCGAGTCGACTCGTTGCTTCTTCTTCAGCTTTGACGTCATAAAACAAGCAGGGTGAAGAATTCCTTCCTTATCTTCTTGCAATAACACATCTTCAATCCCGTTATCCGGCGCATCCACTTGCATAAGGAACTTCTCGTTGAAATCCAGTGCTTGAAGTCATGGTTTCAAAGGTAATATGGTCTTCCTTAGATTTTTCATTTTTCCTTGTATCTCGATAACGTAGGTCGGGTCATTGCTCTTCTCCAAAATCCTGATTGGTTCTTGGAACTCGTTGGTAAGAGGGAATCCTCTTACCGATAAGTAGACCAACACGTGCCGTCCTACCATAAACTGTCTGTTCGTAGTCTTCATACCAAACCTTTTCTTTGCTCGTCCTTTACTCGTTTTCGTGCCTTCTAAGGAAAAATCCTTGACATTTTCTACGTCCGTTTCCTCTCGATCCTTCCCTATTTCTGCCAACATTTTCTTCTGTCTCTTGTTGAAAGCCTCTCCTCCTACTTCCATTCGGTGTAAGGGAGCTTTTTTAATGTACTCGTTCAGATTTCCAGCCATCTGACATATGTGACATGCACAGCAAAACTGGCACACGTCCTTATGAATGCCTGGCCAGAAAAAGTGTTTCATTATCTTCTCCGTCGTCTTCCTTATGCCCGTATGTCCCGTCTCGCGCGCTACGGCGATCACCTGTCTTCTCAACGGTGTGGGAATTAATAGGTGCCCATATATCACCCAATCGGCATTCCCAAAGATATCCCCGGGTCTATGCTTCCTGATAAGCAACTCATCTTTAAGGTAATAACAGGTCAGAGACTGCTGTGCCTCTGTCTCGTCCATCACACGGAACAATAACTAACTCTGTTAACTTAGCATCCTTCCGTTGCAGTCCTATCAGCCTTTTCCGACTCATTTGTACTTCTAACATTGAATTTTCTGTTTCTTCCAAGTCCATTTCTTCTTTGTCCTCTTATCCGACCGTCTGTCGTTCCTCTTCGCTTGGGCCTACTCAAGAGTTCTCTCCTTACGCACCATCAAGGGATCCTCTTCTTCAGAAAACAAATCCTCCTAGTTCATTACTCCTTTGATTTTTTTTCTCCTTTTACAGCAGTCACTTTCTTCTTCATACTCCTAGTCGTAACACAACTAGGAAACAGATATTGGTAGTCCTTCTCGAGTTCAGTCCTAGGACTATAATTCAAAGGTTTCTCCATTACAATGGGACAAGGCACGAACGGCGCTCCATCAACCTCATTACCCAGCTAGATGTCTACTCTTTCGACCACCAATGAATCCTTCACTGCACGGTCAAAATGACCTGTTACCAACTTTCATGACAGTCTTAAACGACAAATAGGGGTAACCTCCTCACCTCCTATTCCATTCAAATAACAGTCTTCTGTGAGAGACTGACCCACCAACAGGTGTAATACTCGTACCACCAAACTATGGTCACAACCTTTGTAGCGCAATATCTTGACTAGGGCTGCTCACTCCCGTCTATTGCTGCTAACCTACCTTCATAAATATTTGGTTTAAAGACCTCCCTGCTGTTAGGTTTCGTCCTGTTTGCCGTGTAATCGTTGGCTACTTTATTTTCCTCTCCGGCTTTTCCCAATTGCTTCTTCGTCTTCGCATTCTGTGACATGGCATTATCTTTAATCACTTGGGCGACATATTTCGGTTGGTTTGACCAACATTCCTTACTGATATGGCTTTTCTTGCCACACTTAAAACAGACAATATCAACCTTCTGCATGTTTTTCACGATACCTGGAGGAAGACGATTCGACAATGGTTGCTGTGGTACTATCAGATTTTGCTGACGAACAGTACCCATGCTACTTCTGCTGTAAGTGTTGAACTTTTTCACGTAGTTATCACTGAACTGGTTTCCATGGTTTAGCGAATATTCGACACTTGGTCGGAACGACGACTGAAACTTCATACCAGAGGAGAGTTTACAACTGATAATATTATAGTTTTCACTCAGCGAAGCAGCTTTATCAAATTTCTTCACTTCTCTCTCTCTCTCAAGTACGTTTGAATGTGTTTAGGAATACTTCTATATCAGCAATCTTCTTCATATTAGCAGCCTCTGTCCATCTCTTAAAACATCATCAGGAAAGTCATTTTCTCGTCCTTTTTCAAACTTCAAGATCTTTTATTATAATATTCAGGGGTCATCTGATACACTTGCAGCACGCTCCTCTTCCCTTCTTGATACTCCTTCCTCTGGCCCTGAGATAAATATAAGTAAATACTGCGGCCCTTCCTAAGAGTACACTCTGCAATAACACAGACCATTTATCTTCTGGCCATTTCATCGTCGCTGCAACCGTTTCAAAATGATCGAAGAACTCATGTGGAGCCTCTTCTGTGAACCTTGGAATTAACCTCTGTGTTTTCGACACATTAAACAAGGGTTCGTGCTTAGTAGGGGTCTTCTCTGTCTGTGTTTTCAACTTTGCAGGGGTGTTCAATAGCTCCAAGTCCCACGCATCCCTCGCTTATTCCATCTCCTTTTCTTCCTGTCTTCTCTCTTTTTCTTCTTCTCGCCTTGTATCCATTTCTTTTGCATGTCGTCTTTCTTCTCTCTCTTCTTCTTCTTGCCTTGTTTCTATTAAACTTGCATGTCTTGTGATCTCTCTGGCTTCTTATATCTCTTTTTGTTCTCGTTCTGCCTCTCTTCCCGTCTTTCTTCCATTTATTTTTTTGCATGTTGTGCTTCTTCTGCTATCATCTTCAACTTAAGCAGGTTCTCCTCCGCAGCAATTCGTCGAATCTCTACCTCAACATCCTTATCTGCTTTCATTCTTTCAGTTTGAGGGTCATCTAGTCCTTACTTCGCTAAAAATTCTACCTTAGCTTCCTCCAACAGTTCACGAGCTGCCAAAATATTTTCTTCCGACAACTTTCCCGAATTTATCAATGGATCTGAGTCTAGACACTTGATTTGGGCCTTAATCATCCCACTCGTTGCATGGCCACCATATCCTATTAAGATAGAGAGCCACTGAGCTTTAGTTACATTAGCTTCTGGCAATTCCTGAACATTTTGTTTATTCAAAAACTCTTGGATATTAAACTGTGCCATCTTGTAATTTAACAAACTTGAATTCCTTTCCAAAAATATATCAAAATAATACACAAAATCCTATTATCACTGTACTATTCAAACTTTCAATCAATACATGCCCCTGTTATCACCCATATCTAAAACTGATCCCAAGGGTCTGGGCACCAAAAATATATTATATGATGATGGCTCCTGGGTCTGAGCATCAAAAATATATTATATGATAATGGCTCATTATCCGGGAACCCAACATATAATATAATATTTATTACGGCTGGCAAGCTAAACAACCTCTTGAATTCAAAACTCACTTGCTTGCTTTTACATTAAAACTGTTACACTTTAAAATATCAATACATGAGCTCTGACACAGTTAAATAACTCCCATACAGCATTATATGAACCACTGAATATCCAAAGGTCTCTTAAGTACACTCAAAACTAAACTGGGTAACTATTACTACGAATAAACTTACTACAGTTCATAAACAGGAAAAGAGCGAATACTATTCTAAACAATGGTGATTAGAATAATACACCCTTTAAAAATATATATTTTATATATATTACAATGCTTTGAAAGAATTTACATAAAAAATAGATTACTCAAAATATCAAGTTAGAACAAAACTTATATTGAGACGAAAATGTTACGAATACAAATTTATAACAACACTTGACTTGAAAATTATATCTGAATAAAACCTTAAACTAAGACACAAAGAATAATACAATGAAACTTATATAATCACCTGGGGTCACTTGAAATTAAAACTTAATATAAATATTTAGGTTTGATACTTATTGAAAATATATAATCAGATCACGACACAAAATATTTTCTCGTTATTACAGGGCCATTTACAAAAACTTTACATAATGCCAACACTCACCACAAAACCATGAAATTAAAATCCCCTTTCAAATTTACTGCACTGTTTTAACTTACTACACCCGATATATGTTGGAGCACAAAATCACTTTGGAGAGGACACACTAGAGTTACTAAACACTTTTAAAACAATACTCTGAGCTGCATACATGAGTGAGAGAGATAGGGAGATGGCTGTATCTGTATCTAACCCTGGTATCACCTTATATAAGAGACTCAGCTACCCCCAGAATATTCCAAATAGTTTTGGAAGTGTGGGGGTTTGGCCTAAGTCATCATAGTTACCAAGTATTGCTCTCTCTCGAACATGTACTCAAGCAACTCCAGACGGCTCTCTCAGTCAGCTAGCTCCACCCACCCTTTGTCCCTGAAATGAAAAAAAAAAATATAACATCCTATCACTAGGTTTTTTTCGGGAAAATTTCAAAGTACCCAAAACAATTGCGTATTTTCTCTCATAAATGACATAATACCTCATAAAAATATAAAAGAAGTTTACATAAGCCTTTGTTCATATTTTATATAGTCACATAACACTGTCAAACAGCTAATATATAACTTTGTAACAAAATTACGTGAAATAAAAAAGTTATTTCTTAAAAATAACGTAAATTTACATATACTGACTCCTATAAAGAATGCAATGAAATTAACAACGAAAGTCTTACGTAATTTACATTATAAACTTACGACTGCAGGAGAAGAGCTCATCTTAAGAGCTGGTAACCTCTCTTCAATACACAAATAGAATTTAAATAAAATTATTACCAAATTACTGTATTTACTCTAGACTACAACTGCTTTGGAAATATATATATATATATATATATATATATATATATATATATATATATATATATATATATATATATATATATATATATATATATATATATATATATATATATAGAAGAAAGAAATTCTAAATGTATAATAGTAACTGACTAATGTCATCTGTTAAAGTTCATTTTTCAGTCTCACTAAACAATAATCCCAAACAATTATGTTTATTTACTTATATTTATGATTTTGCCAATGCAATGAGGGGACCGAGAGCGGAGAAGGAGCGTACCTAACGTGTGAGCACACCAGTACCGAGGACGAACCGAGAGCAAACCGACAACAGACAACATCCATGATTGCTTGGATCCTATCAATTTCATCGTCGCCAGCGCTGACGACGGTGATCAGTTTTCAAATAGAGACTACGAGTGAATTAGATTACCCCTGTTATTCCATATATATATATATATATATATATATATATATATATATATATATATATATATATATATATATATATATATATATATATATATATATATATATATATATGTATGTATATATATATATATATATATATATATATATATATATATATATATATATATATATATATACATATGTGTGTGTTTATGTGTGTGTGCATTCATTATTTTTCGTGCAATTGTTACTTTTTACATAACATGTGTATAGTGTTGTTGTTGAAAATATAAATGTCATTTCATCCATTTTATCTCCATTCCATATCAACATATGCAATATATTACGATCAAAACCTACTCACTAATACCCCATTATCATAACAGTAAATAAAAACATACATGTTATTTATAATTATATAAAGGCCTATAGGAAATATACTGCATGGAATATGGTTATTATTATTATTATTATTATTATTATTATTATTATTATTATTATTATTATTATTATTATTATTATTATTATTATTATTATTATTACTTTCTAAGCTACAACTCTAGTTGGAAAGGCAGGTTGCTATAAGCCCAGGGGCTCCAACAGGGATGGCTCAATGAGGAAAGGAAGTAAGGAAAAATAAAATATCTTAGGAACAGAAACAGCACAAAAATTATTTCCTATATCAACTATAGAACTTTAACATAATAAAAGGAAGAGAGATAAGATAGAGTAGCGTGCCCGAGTGTACCATCAAGTAAGAAAACTCTAACCCAAGACAGTGGATGACCATGGTGCAGAGGCTATGGTACTACCGAAGACTAGAGAACAATGGTTTGATTTCGGAGTGCCTTTCTCCTAGAAGAGCCGCTTTCCTTAGCCAAAGAGTCTGTTCTACTCTTATCATGAGGAAAGTAGCCACTGAACAAATACAGTGCAGTAGTTAACCCCTTGAGACAAGAGGAATTGTTTATTGTCGGCAATGCAAAATGTGAAAAACCACATCGTAGCACATTCTTCTAGTCATAAGTTTAAGACAGGGAGAATCAGGTGGACGGGTCTTCTTTCTCAACTCTTCAGCTAAGCCAAGGAAAGGTGCTTGAATATCTATAACGAGTCTAAGGTAAATGGAAAAAGTCTAAGAGAAAGTCACCATATTCAATAAATCTGATACTACATTATAATGCTCAACATTACTGGAAGGTTTTCACATGCAGTACCAAAATAATCAGAAGATATACCTGATAACTAAAAAGATATGGAAGAAAACCTATACACAACTTGCTTGAAGTGGATAGTAAATAGGCTACTAGTAATTCCTTTGGAAAATTAGATATGCCGTATTCAAATAATTTTGTATGTATCTTGCGCACAAATTCAAAAATAGAATTGATTAAGATCCCCCTTATAGTGCTCCGGTTTCTTATGACCTGTTATGGCATTTTAATAAAACTACCCGCTTTTCCAACTGAAATCTCATATGTCGTGTTTGCATGTATACACACTCGTTTGAACTGTTCTTAAAAATTCCTAAATCTCGAAATACTTGCATATATATATATATATATATATATATATATATATATATATATATATATATATATATATATATATATATATATATATATATATATATATGTGTGTGTGTGTGTGTGTGTGTGTGTGTGTGTGCGCGCGTGTGTATGTCTCACTTCAAAATATATCATAAAATCTTATCAATATAAGGCAAAAATAAATCTTACTCTCAATATACCTATCTTCAAACAGCGAATTTCCCAATAACACCGACCAGGTCCCGCTCCAGGAATGCATTTAATGACTACAGAGACTAGACTGAAAGGCTGGCCTCAGGAAACAAAGGTAAATACAGAATATGTTATTCAAAGAATGTCAGGAGTAAGAGATTAATAAAATTGCAGTGCTCTCTCTCTCTCTCTCTCTCTCTCTCTCTCTCTCTCTCTCTCTCTCTCTCTCTCTCTCTCTCTCATTCATCATCGAAGCATTTGAGATTTTACAATTTAAGATTATCAAGGGTGATGTGAAGGTGTAGAGAAGCATAGATTAATTCATAGAAAGGTAGGTATAGAGAAGCTGGGGATCTGTTCATTTGGATAGCATTATTGTTGAGAATGATAGACAAAAGTTCCTCTTTTTAATTCTCTCATACGTATAACTGTTAACTTTATTGCTTTTTGTTGACAAAATATAAAATATTTGGAAGAAAGCTCTGAAAACTGGGACAGTAGGTTTCGAGGGTTTTGGAATAAATAGATCTACAGAGCTTTATTATAATTGTTTTTCTTCAAAATCACGATGATTGGTGTAAAAACTAATTTTGGACTAAGATGTGTCTATAATTGATGTTATAATGACAATAGGAAAGGTTTTTACGTCATTTCACCTTTGTTAGTAATAATAATAATAATAATAATAATAATAATAATAATAATAATAATAATAATAATAATAATAATCGGAGATTTCTGAACTTTGCTAAAGGTTAATGGAGTCGGCTATCACTGAAATCCGTTAGTTTCTATAGACGTTAGATTAAAATGACAATATATGGAAATCCGGATGTAGAAACGGGATCTGGATCCAGATCATCTCCAAATTTGAATGTCGTCGCCCATGACCTAAGATCTACATGTGGTGAAAATTTAGTCAAAATCCGTTGAGTATTTTGACGTAATCCTACCTACAGACAGAGACAAATGAATAAATAATTAAACCGACTCGAAAACATAACCTCATTGGTGGAGGTAATGATAAGATCAATATCAGATAACAAAAAAGATTATGATATTATAAACAATAATATGTTAGACACTGGAAATATAGTGAAAGTTCCTGACTAACTATAACGATATGGTAAGAATTACTATACTTTTGCTAGCTTATAGAAAACTCCTCTGTTCATTTTCCTGGCATGAAGTTAAATATACGTTTTTATTTAGTAAAAGATCTTCCTCCGAAATAGATATAGCTCTAACTAGAATTATATAGTTTAATTAATATATACAAATAGGATTAAAGCTCTCAGGGTTGATACAACCGCTCGCGGTTATGTAATATAAAGCATCTAGTGTACCCGAGTCGTCGAAATGATGGTTAAATTTTTAGATATATATGCACACACCCACCCTCACACACAGACACAGATACAACCTTTCCCACCCCATCCCTATTTCCTAACTTGTAGCATGTGATGTTATATTGTGATATGAAGTCCCTTCTAAGCTTTGTTCACCCAAGATTTACAAATAGAGTTCAATAAAGAAAGCGCAGGAACGAAAGGCGATTAACCCAATGACAAAGATGTTTATTTTCTCTATTGGTGATATAAAATGGTACCAGAGATTCGTCTACAATTTATCATAATACATCTTTAAAAACTAAATCATAAGCAAAGACCACTTGATCTTAATGACAACTAGAAAATTTTTAAATTTTACAGATTTTTTCTTGACTTTTTAAATTCACACAACCTCAATACTCTTTTACACAAATCCAATGAATTAATGATTTCAAAGGTTGTTAATGAGCATTCTATACAATTACTTTTTTCCCAGTCACACAAGAGGGTAGGGGCACAGAAGGGAATTCCCTTCATGTTAAGTTCTAAGCAATAACAGATTATAAAGACGATACATTAAAGTTTTTGGCTCGGTCACACAACGTGGAATGATGATATACGCTTGGTCACGTCATTGACCTGTTTTACTGAGTTTTCTTCCCTCGACTTTTAGTTATATGGGCATCCTGCATGTGTAGGGCTATAATGGGCATCCTCCAGATGGGGAGGAGGATGTTGAGGCTGGCGTGAGAAGGATGCAACTTATGCTTGGGGTAAGGAAGTAGACTAGTAACAGACTGCTATGTCCTCACTTGCATGGCGCTTATACTGTCATTATTTCTCCCTGTATAGAGATATCTATACAGTTCTCGAAAAATCGTGAATGGTCTTCCAATTGAAAAACATAAGCATAGCGTAGGTTTCTCATAAATGTATTTTCATTCAATAAAAATAGTCTTCCTGAAGAAGCATTGTAAATATACGATTTATATTAGAGGAAATGCAGTTTCTACAAATATTAGCAATCATACTTCCCGAAAATTACACAATGAACAAATATTAGTAATATATATATCTTGGTTAAGAGACTAAGCAACCACAAGTTTTTACTTAGGATATTCGATTGATACTAAGAGAGGCTCATCAATATACATATATACAATGTCAAGCTGAACGTGTGCGTATATAACATAAATAAGGTGTTAATTATGCTACTCCGAGAAACACCAGAGATTTAATTTTTGTACTCAACAACTATTCTTTTTGTAATACTTTATCAAAATATTCATTAACTGCACTCCCTTTTACCGTATGATTAAAAAACAGTAATATCACAACAACTTAATTTATAGAAAATAAGGATTTCTCTACGACAAAGGAGAAAATACAACTCTTGTTTCACCATGAACCTTCAAAAGTTTTTCTAACAGATATTCTAAAACTTTGGATAATTATGGATTTATAGGAATTAGGTGATTTTTTTTTCTCTTATAGCTAGATTTTACAGTAAGATCATTACAATGACTTCATGTGATTTCATATATACAATATACACAATACAAATTGCAAACCCTACAGATAAGAAAGTATGAAAGCGTAATATCCAATACAGTAACTTATTTTATTCTTTATTTTACTATGGCATTAAGAACATATTCTTTAGTAAAAAGATTGTCTAAATCATTTTCATAAGCTTAACATTTTATTCCCTATGTTAGCAACTAAATTTGGGTCGTCTGTCAATAGTCCCAAAGATCGGCCAGGCCATACTTCCGCTAAAATATCTGATAATACCACCATTGCTGAGTTTTCGTCTTTCTTCGATGGTGTCATGAAATCCAATTTAAGAATCTTTAGTGAACTGGCAGTGTCAATTTTACAACAGCTTTTTAGTATTGACTTTAACCAAATCACAATGCTTCTTGACGAGGGACAAAAATAGAATATGCGCATTTTATTTTCAATATAACAACAAAAGACACATTCATCTTCATTCGAGATTTTCATCAAATTCAGCCTATCTCTGGTAATAATTATTTCATGAACATTACTATAAACTGCATCTTTCCCCTTCTTATCAATATACTTATTATTTACATACTTCCAAAACTGCGTCCAAATAAAAAGCGGGTATAACTCTAACCATTAGTTTATAGTCTTCACAGTTCATAAGCAACCAGTATATTTCTTTAACAGACAACTTGGTATGATTCTTTAAACAATATAATTTCCTTAAAACATCAATCATCTACCTATAACATGATGTGATGAAAATAGTTGCCTCTATTTTTTTTTTCAGTTTCATCATAACACTATCTTTTATTTTACAATAGAAATACATAATTAAAAACCACAATACTTACTTATAAAATCATATACAATACAAGGTTAAATTGCTTTAAACTTCTTAATACACTTGCCTGTTTCATCATCTGATGATAAATTTTGGTTCAGCCTTCCCATTTCCAATCCCATTATTCAGTGAATGAAAAAACCCTCGCACGTTATTCTGTGAAAACTTTTTATTTCGATTTCACGTTCCCATATGCCTTTGGCCTAGCGTGACACAAAATACTATTACAATCACTGCAGACTACATCAATTATAGTATCCCATTTGTTGTATGTAGGAATAATTTTTGTAATATTTTTATATTTTCTAATCGGGCATTTTACAACACTTCCCATAGCTTCCAACTGTGTATTATTTATAAAACTAACATCTTAATCTTTAAACCAATCTTACTCATTTTCGTCAACGATCGACATCAGCTTTGCTCGTACTAGTGAGGGTGGAATACGGGGTTCCTCGGTGGAGGAAGTTGTTATTGTTGTTGCTGTTGTTTGCTGTATTGATGACGATGCTACAGGTTCAATACACTTCGGCTCTTGGCTTACTCTTGTTCGCCGCTAGTTAATATCCTTTCAATTTTTAAAAATTCTTTTCTTCTGAACTGAATTTGAGATTGATGGCTTCTAAGGATACCATAGGAGAGGCACAAATGGATGTATCATCTAGTAATGAAATGAGTTTAACAACTGAGGCCCCTTTTGTAACTAGAAAGAAAAGGAACTGGGAAAAAAAAACTGCAAAGGCCCAAAAATGAGGTATCTGATAGCAGCTCAAGTGGAAATGAAAATGGAGGTACCTTAATAACCAAGAGACAACAGGTGAGTACTGGTACAGTCGCTCATATAAGTTAGTGGATGTCCGGATATTTGAGAGAGATTTTTATTTTCACTCCTTTCTGGACGACAGGTCTCTGGGAACTGGAAACAGGTCAACTCTTCATTAGTTGAACATTTGACTGGTTTCGCCCTCCCAGTCACCTGTCGTCCAGAGAGGGGAGAAATGGAGATTTCTCTCAAACATCAGGACATCCACCAACTTATATGAGTGACTGTATATCTAAGGTTGAAAATTCTCTATCAAGTTTAGTTAGGAATGAGGTAAAGAAAGACAGTATTGCTGTCTCTGGTGGAAGAAAGCGGGTGTACTTTCCCAGTATGCTGGATATGTACTACCATAATAAAATGCAGTGGTCGGTAAGGCTTTTTAAGAAATATCCAAGTTTTGAAGTCTTGTTTAAGGAGGGCAAACATAGGCCGTATATAAAGCAATTGAGTATCTAACTACCTCTGGCTTTGAAGAAGTTATTTTAGATAAACCAAAGGATAATGTTAAACATACGAAAATTATTGTGTTCTAATTTCCAGTCTGTTTGGACCCAGAAGATTTGCTTGCTGATAGGAGAGTTGTTTGGGAAAAGTGACGTGAAACTAAACAGAAGGGTCAAACTATCGCTAAGCCGCAGGTAATAGCATTAATAATGGGCGAAATTTCAGAAAAAAATATTTATGCCCTGCATTGGGTATAGGAGAGTGCCTATCTATAATGAAGGTCCTTTGTTATTTTTCAAGTGTAGTAAATGGGGTCATATGGAATACAAAGGCCAAAATAGTGATAAATGTAGATATTGCAGCAAGAACCATAATTCAAAGGAATGCCTGGAAAAGATAAAGGATAATGTTAAAATTGTTCCAAATGCTGTAACTGTGGAGGTGAACATAATGCAAATTCGTGGAAGTTTAAAAAGAGGCCAGTTATGGAAAACAATAAAACGGTGAACTCGATGCATTATTCTTCAGTAAATGGGCAAGTGAATGAAACTGCTACCCCTGTTGTTAATATATGGGAGCGCCGGAAAGAAGAAAGGTGCCGTCAGAGTGCAGTTATGATGAAACACACGAGGGATGATTTTCACAGGGATTGTAATATTAATGAAGGTGTTATCAATGCTTAAAAAGGTAATCACGAGTTTGCAGGGTCAACTCACCCAAGTTTGCAATGTTAAAAGTTTGGCTGGTTCTACAGTAGATGGGAATGCTGATGCACAGAATGTTTCTTCTTTCAAGTGGAATGATGAAGGTTAATAATTCCGGTAGGGTAATTTGTAAACCTAAAATGTCTAATATGGATTCGAATTAAAGTGAACAAAGTAATGCCTTGCCAAAGGGAAGGAGAGAAAATTGTAACACGACCATTAATAATAATACTGAAATACATGCAACGGCCTATTGATGATATGAAAATTAATGTAGTCTTACTTGCTAGAAAGTTTAGAGAAGAAATTAAGGAAAATGGATATGTTTAGTCTTGACTCTTTATCATGGAATGTAAATAGCCTACAATAAAGGTCAACTGATATCCATGCTTATGTACTTTCTCATGACCTTGATGTGATAACTTTACAAGAGACTGGTGTCAATTGTATTGGTTTCCAACTGACAGGATATCAGAGTTTTGAATTGCAAGCTGATAATGTAAATAATACTAGAGTTCTGAATACATTTGTTAAAAATGGTATTCCTTCTGTTGCTTCTACTGATACAATAATTAATGGTACCGAGTGTTTGTGTGCTAAGTTGCATTTGAGGGATAGTGTGCTTTATGTAATTAACATGTATGTACATACAGACAAATTAGATCTTGAGAATCTACCTATGTGTATTTTCGATGTGTGTTGTTTATTGATGGGAGATTTGAATGCTCGATATCATAATTTGGGAAGCCGAGGTAGTCAAAATAGGAATGGTTTTATGTTAAATACCATCCTGAACACCTTAGACAATGTATGTGTCCTAGGGAAATGAGAACCCACACACATAAGAGGTGGCAGAATCGATTATGTCTTACTTTTTAATATGCCCGAGTGCACGGCTGATGCTTCAGTCGTTGGTGAAATGTAAGTGATCACTTTGCAATTAAAACTTCTTTATGTGTAGAAAAACAGCTTAGTAGTAAAAAATGGAAAAGGTATTGTTTGAAACCAGATAAAAAAGCAGAATTTTTAGAGGAGGTTGGCAAGTGGTAGAAGGATTATAAAATGCAAATGGTCATGATAATGATGAAAACAAATTCTATGACGACTTGCTTAGTGTGGTTGGCGGTATTTTAGATGTGCCTATGCAGAATTGTACAAATACTGTGAAAAAATCTACATATACAAATGATAAGGTAGTGCTTGGTTGGAATAAACTGTTAAGAAAAGCTCAGAGTAATTGGAGTAAAAATCCAAATGATAGGAGTAGCAGAGAAACAATGATAGAAATAGCAGATGGGACATCAGAGGTAAGAAAAAAGGTAACAAAGAGATACTGGGACAATTTTATGGAAGGTATTCCCTTTACAAAAACCCGTGGGGTGTATGAAACGAAGTTAATAAGGTGAGGGGAGAAAGAAGAGTTGTTGCTCACTCTGACCCGTAGGGTAAAGCAAATGAACTAATGAGGGAACAGGCGGCTGCTGATAGTGTCAATGGTCTTCCAAACAACGTCCAGGCTTCTCTGCGGAATAGGCGATATAAGAGAAGACGACTTGTGGCATTGCAAGCAGCTGTGAATGATAAGACTTCTTTACCATTTACAAAAGATGAGTTATTGTTAAGCATCCAAAAAGGTAAATCTACTGCACCTGGTGAAGATGGAGTCACATATGACGTGATAAACTGTTTAATCTTGATGGAGGATAGCCCTCTGTTAGATATGATTAATCTTTCTTATGAAAATGGCAGATTACATATTAAATGGAAAATTGCCATGACATTATTTTACCTATTCCTAAAGGGAATGGACAGTATAGGCCTATTTCTCTAACATCCTGCTTATGCAAACTAATGGAAAGACTTGTACTAAATCGGTTACTCTTTGAGATTGGAGACCAATTGTCTTCAAATATGTTTGGCTTCATAAAAGGAGGAAGTACCTCTGACTGTGTTATCAAGGCCTTGAGTAATCCTAATATAAAGTGTAGGACATTTTTGGATTTAAAAGAGGCATTTGACAGAGCCAATATTGATGTGATTTTAGAAGAACTTGTTAACAAAGGCGTTAGGGGTGCATTATTGAGGTGGATCGAGAGTTATCTAACTGAAAGGAGAGCCAAGGCATGGTATCAAGGATATGAGTCGGAAGAAATGTTGATGGAATTGGGCACGCCTTAGGGTGGTATACTTAGTCCTACCTTATCTAATGTCTTAATGGATAGAATAGTGAGACATAGTTTTCCAAGAGGTACAGAGGTTATTATTCATGCTAAAGATATTCTAATACAATGTGTCAATGAAACAGTATTGCAATCTACTTTGGAAGAGTTGGAAAATTTATGCATGCATGTGGGTTTGGTGATTAATGAAGATAAAAACAAAATACAGTCACGTATGATTAATACAAGTATTTTTGTAATTAATGGAAAGATGTTGGAAAAGGTAAACTGTTATAAGTATCTTGAGATGTACATAAGTTTTGATAAAACCAAAGATGAAATTGTTCACTTAGAAAAATGCGTGTAGCAAGATTAAGGCCCTTGCAAGTTTTAGCATATCGAGGCAGTGGTGCAGGAATACCTGCCTTGAGGATGGTGTACATCAGCACAGTGTGCTTAGTTATTGACTATGCAGCGCCTGTACTGATAAATTACCCGGAAAGGGACCTGAGATCATTGGAAGTTTTCTCAAAACTGGGCATTGAGAATAATTTTGAGTTGCTCCATGAGCACAAGAATAGAACTTATGAGATTAGAGTTAAATCTACCTAGCATTGCAGATCGAATAAATGAGATAACTGCTATAGCTGCTGTTTGTATGATTAGGGGAGGAGAGAACACCTTAAAAATGGCTGTTGTTAAGTTCTCTGGTAATGAAGGAGCTTCTGTTAAGTGTAGTGGTTATCTTAAGAAATTGTACAATGGAATGATGAAATATGATGTTGTAAAGTATTGTGTTAAATTGAAGAAATCAGTACCTTCTAAGCCGTGGGTATGTTGTAGACTGAAAGTTGATATTTGTATTTTGAACTATAAGAAAAAGGAGTGTAATACATATGAGTTAAAGCAGACATTCTTATCCAAAATTAGCGAATTACCAAAATGTAATACCATTCACATGTACTGCGATGGTTCTGTTAATGGTGTAAGGGTTGGATGTGGAGTTATTGTACCGGAATATTATGAGGAAAAATGTATCTGTTGATTAGATTATATCTAGAATTGAGGACAGAAATTCTACAACTGCTGCTGAATTACACGCCATTCATGAAGGGCTGAAATTAGTGAAAAATAAGAGGAAGGATGTATTTGCGTTTGTTGATTGTGAAAGTGCTTCGCCTGCCCTCAATAGTAAATGTCCTGTAGATATTGACATAGCCAATGGATGTAAAGAACTGGTTTGTGCTATAGAAAAACATGGATTTTTTTTTCCATTTTCTTCTGGGTACCTTCACATGTGGGTATTGATTTAAATGAGGTTGCTGATAAACTTGCTAAGGACGCCACCAACAAAGAGTATGTTGACATAGAGAGTACTGTGAGTCTAAATAGAGTTAAGAAAGGAATGAGGCTTAAGAGATGTGTATGGGAGAAGGAGGAGATTCCAAGAACCATAAATAATGCAAGTGAAAGTATGATGCACTATTTGCTTGTATCAGAAAATACAAATGTCACATATGGTAAGGCTTTATCTAAAATACATACATTAGTAATGAGAATACGGTTGGGTTACAGATATTGTTGGCAGTATATTGATGGTGAAAGTGCTTCCTGTAGGTTTATGTGGTGAATCACGTAAGCATACACTACATCATTATATATTGGAATGTAGAAACTTATAAGAATTCATAAATGACAATTTTAATAATGTAAGAAATCAGCTATGCTATTTTTTAAAAAAAGATGTTCGTACCAAAATTGTCAAAATGTTTCTCAACTTTTACTGGAACAAATAACGTAGGCATTGCTTGATTTGTTTGTATAATACTGTTTAATGATATTATGTATGTATATTTTCACTATATTCGTTGGCGGGTTTATTAGCATGCTAATGCACCCCATTTGATATAATTCTTATGTCAATAAATACTTTGAATTTGAATTTGAACAGGTTCAATAGTCGAGGATAAAGTTGTAGCTGTTAAATCTCTATCCTCCTCCATCACAGTATCATCATCATACACTGCCTATGATGATTGTTTATTAGCCGCTGTATGTGTGGGTACTCCCTCTGTTTATTGCTCCAACACGTGTCGACTCTGCATTCAGGGACTGTATCTCGAATATTACTATGCTTATTTTCCCCTCTAAACTTTTTTACAAGGGCTTTCTTTTCTCTATTCTTAGATATGGCTCTTCTGTTAATTTTAGGCATGATAAATACCACTATAGTTCACTTGTAATATAATCAAGAAGAAAATTCGTGACCACACCCAGAGCGCAAGGCACTACAATTGTTTCACTGTGGTTTTTAGTAAATACTGAGACAACGAGTAAGTGTTGAACTCTGTGTGTCTGGCAATTAGTGAACAGAACTACTATGCGTAAGGCTTATAGTAAAATATCTCTCCCTATTCTATAAGTTTCTGGGAGTTCAAGAACATGGCGTCACGTTACTATAATGGCTCGTGGAGTGCCATATACATCTAAAAAAAAAAAATCAATAACTCAGTTATTTGTTGAATAATTAGTACGATACTTTCTCACGTGACTCCTTAGTTGTGGTGCAGTTCACTGCAGAAAAATCATGATTTTTGGTATCACAAAGTATATCCATGAAAATTACCGGCGGACGATACCCTCAAGTGTATTGCTACAGTCTGTTTTTGTAAACCATGTTTCTATTTTTATATCAGTATTGTAAAGTTCTGCTTGGGGCACTGCATCTCAGAATATGTTCCCTTACAATCCATTGTTCCCTCTTCTTTTCCTATTACTATATTTCCTGCTTGGTTTTCGGTTAATAACTTGTTTCGCTTAACCTCCTTATGAATCTCAACCTTTGTTCTTGACGTACGCAATTAACTGACACATATTGGATGGGAAACCCTAATTGCTGGCCTTCCTTCATCATAAGCATCTTTCTCGCAATCAAGACTGCCCTCAAATAGAGTCCTTTCGTCCTCATCATTTGGCCCACCATCGATATCCCGTTTCTCCAGTTTTTCATCGATATTTTCTCCTTTTATCCAGTCCCAAGGTTTTACTGAGATAAGTTCTCCCTTCGTTTCCTACCCTAGCTCACTTCCAGCATTACTTTTTGTTGTGCCTTTCCCAAGTTTTATCGAGTCCTCTTCATACTTTTCTTTCTCATATTCATATTGCCAATTATCCTTAAATATTTCTTCTTTTGTGCAATTTAATACCTGTTCTTCTATCGAGTTAGGTTCTTCATCCCTGTCCATTCCCTCGGTCATTATATCTGTAGTTTGATAACTTTGTTTATCTCCACTTTCCTCGACTGTTGCATTTTCTACATTGCCTTTGTGCAACTCATTTGCTTTATCGTTGGTTTCATCCTTTCCTTCCGTAGGTAGGTGAGGGAACTCTCCTTTAAACATATAACTTCCATGTTCGTATTTGCATACTTTAGCTATGTGACCTATTTCCCTACAACGAAAGCATGTCCGTGCTGTCCATTATACAAGATAGTTAAGGCAAATCCGAAAACCGTAATTGATGGAGTAACAATCTCTTTTATTCTCAAGCTGGCTGTCCTGACTCCCGTCAATAGTCCTTTGAGTGGTCCGTCGGCATATCTGTTTAGCCTGATTCCTTCCACTTTTCTATATTTCTATAAAACCTCTGTCAGCTTTTCATCTGGGAATCCGAAAGAAACATTCTTTATCAAAACACGTAATGGACGTGCTAAGATTCCAAATCTTTATATTTCCCAACTGGTCTGAATATACCTCTTTGCCTTCGAAACTTTCCATGAGATCATTAAACACTTTTGGTACTACTTTAACAATTACTCTGTTCTTATTTATAAAATTAACTACTATAATCGAATTATGAAACAATTTCAGGTTTGAAAATAACATTCTACTAACAACATCCATAGTAGGGTATACAGACAACTGCAGTCTAAAGGAGTCGTTATTCCTAAACGGTGTTAAGCATGACGCCATATTGTTACACTGAAACCAGTCACTGAAAGACTCTAACTGATAACTAGCCGTAATTTTAGCTACCCAAACCATGATTATCTAAAGAGTAACATCACCAATTCTCCATGAATGACCTAAATAAACTGTAATAGAAAAAACTGGCAACTTTGATGCTAAATAAACGGCAGTGAAACGAAATTGTAGGTAAAGTTACAGTTCCAGAGATATTAATCTGTAAGGCTATATATTATATACTTAATCTCATGGTTCAAAGGTAATTAATTGAATATCTAGACTACAGAAAGAGAGAGAGAGAGAGAGAGAGAGAGAGAGAGAGAGAGAGAGAGAGAGAGAGAGAGAGAGAGAGAGAGAGAGAGAGAGAGAGAGAGAGAGCGCAATGAAAATTTGTGCCGATATCCTGCTTGTAAATAGTATCTCTCTGACTTAATGTACTTTATAATATGTGATGTTCACACATTTCATACCTGATGACACAACCTTCAAATTTGACGAATCAGTGACGAGCGTAGGCTGAAATATGACAAATTGTATGAGGAGATATCCCGGCTTGACCCCTCCCGTAAACCTTGGTTTTAGATTGATGAGATTATATTCATCTTTACTTGACGAATAAGAAAAAAAAGAAAAAAAAAAGTTTGGAAGCATATTGAGATTCTTGTGTTTAATCTCAAAATGGTTATCATTTCCTTTTGAATAGTGAATAGTAAAGCCAAACGAGTAATTGCTATGTCTAAACAAAAAAGAGCAAATTTAATGGTAGTCTACCATGTGCATTCCTAAGTTGTAACTAAAGGATTTCCTTTTCCTTTTATATTATAGTCATTTTAATTTCAATCATGAATGCTATGAATAATAATTCTTGATTTTTAACTTTTATAAAGAAAATTTAGTTTTAAAGAGCTTACTTTTTACAAATTCATATATATAGAATGGCATGAACAATAGACTTTTTATGGTTGTTATCACAATGTGGTTGATAAAGCCTCATTTACATCTACTGTACATACATTATTCAGTCAGGTAAGGAAGTACTAATAAGAAATAATAGATTCCACAGCTAGCTGATAAGGCTATAAAATGAAGATTATTACACTATGTGCATCCTACGTTTTAACAATCAGCAAGGAATTCATGAATTGAACAAATATTACTCCTATTTCTAGAGGTGAATATATTTTGAAGTATAAATTTAATTACATTTACAGTGATTTTAACACTATAAATGTCTATTGAATATTCTACTTTTTTATAAATAAAATCATATTCAACTTGTCTGCTAAGGGCATTTTTTTAATCAAGATACCAGATTCCAGTTATATATTCACTTATCAACATCATTAATTGGCCCTAATACCCAATAGAGTATATATCTAACAGTCCTGGCTCAGTACCTTTTTTTTCATCTAGTTCACAAGTATTCTCCTCGACTTAAACGTACATAATTGCAAAAATAAATCTTACTTATGTTCATCATAGACAACCTATCATTTGTAGCTAGGACATCGTGATATTATTTAAACAATATTTTTCTGCTTATTTGATCAATTAACTTATTATTGATATTTTCCCATAAATATTTCTAGTTAAGCAACAAATAGTCATCTTCAAAATTTTCTAGAATAGATTCATCTCTTACATGTAACCGTAAATGTGTTTCGATTTGAGCAAACGATAAGTCTTTATCTCTATTACAGAATGAAATAGTATGGATTGCTAAAAATGGTAGAATCATTAAATCTATTGAAATCAGCAAAGTAAGAAAGTCTCAGTTTATAATAACATGCAGTTATCTCACATCCCATTGATCTATTAATAATACTTTTGTAAAAGCTTCAAGAAGCATACAATTTGCTTTTGCAGTTAGATTTACAGCGCCACATCTGCATTGACTCTTTAGGAGTTACGTAGTTTTCCTTATTATTATTATTATTATTATTATTATTATTATTATTATTATTATTATTACTAGCCAAGCTATAATCCTAGTTGAAAAAGCAAGATGCTATAAGCCCAAGGGCTCCAATAGGGAAAAATAGCCCAGTGAGGAAATGAAATGAGAAAATAGATAAATGATGAGAGTAAATTAACAATAAATCATTCTAAAAACAGTAACAACGTCAAAACAGATATGTCCCATATAAATTATTAACAACGTCCAAAACAGATATGTCATATACAAACTATAAAAAGACTCATGGCACCCTGGTCAATATAAAAACATTTGCTCCAACTTTGAACTTTTGAAGTTCTACTGATTCAACTACCCGATTAGGAAGATCATTCCACAACTTGGTAACAGATGGAATAAAACTTCTAGAATACTGTGTAGTATTGGGCCTCATGATGGAGAAGGCCTGGCTATTAGAATTAACTGCCTGCTTAGTATTACGAACAGGATAGAATTGTCCAGGGAGGTCTGAATGTAAAGGATGGTCAGAGTTATGAAAAATCTTATGCAACATGCATAATGAACTAATTGAACGACGGTGCCAAAGAATTATATCTAGATTAGGAATAAGAAATTTAATATACCGTAAGTTTCTGTCTAACAAATTAAGATGAGAATTAGCAGCTGAACACCAGACAGAAGAACAATACTCAAAACAAGGTAGAATGAAAGAATTAAAACACTTCTTCAGAATAGATTGATCACCGAAAATCTTGTAAGACTTTCTCAATAAGCCAACTTTTTGTGTAATTGAAGAAGACACACACCTAATGTGTTTCTCAAAAGTAAATTTGCTGCCGAGAATCACACCTAAAATTTTAAAAGTCATACATATTTAAAGAAACATTATCAATACTGAGATCCAGATGTTGAGGAGCCACCGTCCTTGACCTACTTACAATCATACTTTGAGTTTTATTAGAATTCAACTTCATACCCCATAATTTGCACCATGCACTAATTTTAGCTAAATCTCTATTAAGGGATTCACCAACCCCAGATCTACATTCAGGGGATGGAATTGATGCAAAGAGAGTAGCATCATCTGCATATGCAACAAGCTTGTGTTCTAGGCCAAACCACATGTCATGTGTATATGGTATGAAAAGTAATGCTCCAAGAACACTACCCTGTGGAACACCGGATATCACATTCCTATACTCACTATGGTGCCCATCAACAACAAATCTTTGAGATCTATTACTTAGAAAATCAATAATAATGCTGAGAAACGACCCACCCACTCCCAACTGTTTGAGTTTGAAAACAATGGCCTTATGCTTAACACGGTGAAAGGCAGCACTAAAATCCAGGCCAATCATACGAAATTTTGGACCACTATCAAGGGATTTCTGTACAGCATTGGAGATTGTAAGAAAGGCATCACATGCTCCCCAAGGCCTTTACGAAAACCAAATTGCAAACTAGGGAATAGAAGATTACTTTCAGCAAACCTATTAAGACGTTTTGCCAGAAGATGTTCAAAAACTTTAGATAACATGGGAGTTATGGAAATTGAGCGGTAATCAGTGGGACTTGAGCTACCACAAACACATTTACATAGAGGAGTAACATTACCAATTCTCCAACAAATGCTAAAAGCTCCTCTTCTTGCTATCTTGCGCAGAATAGCAGATAACTTTAGAGCTAGGAAATCTGCTGTCTTTATAAAAAACCAAGGAAAAATACCATTTGGTTGTACATCCCCATAAGCATCAAGGTCCATCAACAGAGCTTAAATCTCGAGATCAAAAAGCTAAATTAGTTAGTACAGGGTTGCCTTTTCCTTTGGACAGTGTGTGACTGAGCCATCTGATTTAAGTAAAGGAGAATTATTGCATCTACACCAAAGAGTGCAGATTTAAGGGTAGACCACCATTTATGTTCCTGAGTTGTACCAGAACGGGTTTCTTTTATGGTTAAATTGTACTCCTTTTCAGTTGAGGCATAAACTCTCTGAGCAAAAGCTCGAAGCTGAGTAGAGTTGTTCCAGGTCAAATCTGATCTATTACCCTTCCAAAGATGATAGGCCTCCTGCTTCTCCAAATAAGCACGTATACAATCCTCATTGAACCACGGTTTGTCCTTCACTCGGTACCTTAGTACATGAGAAGGGATACTCCTATCAATTATGTTGACTAGATTGTCATTCAAAGGGACAACAGGATTTACACTACTATATAATTGTGACCAATTCAAGCACAAAAGATCATGCAAAATCCCATTCTAGTCTGCTTGGGATTTCATATAAATTTTACAAGAGTATGATATATCAGGGACAGACTGCTCAGTCTTCACTACTAATGAAATCAAGGCATAATCAGATGTCCCAACTGGAGAACCAACCTTACTAGTTATAACGCCAGGGGAGTCAGTGTATACGAGGTCAAAGCAATTACCAGACCTATGAGTAGCTTCATTTATGATTTGCTCACAGCCTGATTCAAAGGTAAAGTTTAAAGCTCTAAAGCCGTGGCGATCGGTAGGAGAGATAGAACTCAACCACTCCCTATGGTGAGCATTAAAATCACTAACAAAGACAAAAGAAGCCTTTCTATCATCTTCTTGTATCTTAGCCATAATGGTAAGAAGACAACTGAAGATAAATTCATCCTTTTCTGGATTCCGGTAAATGGAACACAAATAAAAGTTGTTATACTTGCCACAAACTTTTATTACCTGAATCTCATGACATCTACATTAATAGCAGGACTTATGAGAAGCAGGGTATTCGGCCCTAATATACACCGCCATTCCCCTGGCCCCAGGGATGGCATCACGTTTCAACATTATTGGCTTCTTAAAACCACTTATTAGAAGCTCAGAGGAGTGCCTCATATTAGAAACCAAAGTTTCTGAACACAAAAGAGTATCATACTGTCTGGATGCAACTGTAGGGTCTTGGATATTTGCATGAAGACCACGAATATTGCAATACAAAAGACGACATTGACGAAATCTAGGACGTACTGGTCCCGGATTTTGCTCAATGACTCCAGACAGCATAAGAAATAATAGAAATAAAAAAGAGACATCATACTTAGAAACTAGACTAACAAGAATTATAACAACAAATATGTACAGAATTATAAATAAAGTGATTGATGAAACCCATAGACTATAGTAAAAAATCGGAAAAACTGGTCAACATGGAGGAGCCGATACACCAAGCAAGGCTAAATACCCTCCAGGATAGCCACTTCAACTGAAGGGAGGACAGTAAGGATGGTTTTGAGAAGGAAACGAATCAGAAAAGGAAAAGATAAACCACCAGGCATCCATGGCCCTTCTATTAAGCCTGCCCAACACATCATTACAAAAAAACAAAAAGAATAAAATAAAAATAGTAATATAGAACAGTGTGCCCGAGTGTAACCTCAAGCAAGAGAACTCTAACCCAAGACAGTGGAAGACCATGGTACAGAGGCTATGGCACTCCCCAAGACTAGAGAACAATGGTTTAATTTTGGAGTGTCCTTTTCCTAGAAGAGCTGCTTACCATAGCTAAATAGTCTCTTCTACCCTTACCAAAAGGAAAATACACTGAATGGGATGATAATTCCCATTCCACAGATATTTGAAAGTACACTTTTTCATACATTTACGAATATCAGCTGAAACTTAATACACCTGGGAAACACACCATGTCTTTGGTACTACAGTTACTGTAACTATTGTACTCTCTTGGAATAAAGTTAGTCTCCTTTTATAAAGTGGCTTTAACATTTTCAATATATTTTCCTGCTTCTTTTTTACAGACACTCCATAATCATTGTTATAGATTATACCTAGGATCTTTAGAATGTTTTGTTTCATTTCTATTCCTGTTTCTGGAACATTCAAGTTTACCCTTCCATGATTAAATTACCACAACGTAGGTTTTTTTTTTTTTTTTTTTTTTTTTTTTAACTCCACTTGCTTTTTCCTATTCATTAATTACCTGGTAAGTTTCCTCAATACCTTTTAACTTATTCACAATAATATTGCAGTCATCAGCAGATCAAACCGAAAATCGTCTTTAACCCATTTGGAAGATTTGGAGAAAAAAAAAATCCTCAACCTAGACTTCAGCATTGTAGACTAGAGTTCTTGAGGCATAACAAATAAAGTCAATGATGATGAACAACCATAACGAACAGACTTTCTCATAAGAAAACTGTCAGATATTTGGCCATTTGTGGATATGCAGCTTTTGTCATCCTTATAAAGCATTTTAATTAAATTCACAAAATCCGAAGAAAATCTGAGTTTGGATAACGTTCCGAATACAGTGTTCGGATTAATCCTGCCGAATGCTTCGTACCGATCAAGTCTTATTTGCGCAGCTTGCATATTTTCATTATTCGGGAAGTACATTAAGTCTCTTAGAAGTGTTACAGTCATTAACTGACCTTCTAGAGAAAGCATAGAACTGTTTCTTTGATACGAATGTAGAAAACATTGGTTTTAATTTGTTTTCTAAAAACTTTGCTATAATTTTATCATCTACATTCAACATAGTTATACGTCTCCAGTTATTAAGACTACACTCATCTCCATTCTTTGACTTTTCCACATTTTAAATTTAATAAATGAATATCTCAGTATTTTCATATATTCCTTTTTCATGATACTATACTCCACATAGTTTTGAAAAATTCAGCTAGTAATTCATTCATATTATTATCAATACTTGCTAAGCTACAACCCTAGTTGGAAAAGCAGGATGCTATACGCCCAGGGGCTCCAACACGGAAAATAGCCAAGTGAGGAAAGAAAACAGAAAAATAAATTATTGTAAGAAGCGTAATATTAAAATGAATATCTCCTATAAAAACTATAAAAATTTTAACAAATCAAGAGGTTGAGAAATAAAATGGAATAGTGTGCTCTAGTGCAGTGGTTCCTAACCTGTGGGAAATTTCCCCCTGTGGGGAAATTTAAAACTACCAGGGGGGATATAATTACACTACCTAATAACTAAGAAAATATCAGCTGTATTTTATCATGTTTGAGAGAGAGAGAGAGAGAGAGAGAGAGAGAGAGAGAGAGAGAGAGAGAGAGAGAGAGAGAGAGAGAGAGAGAGAGAATGTCTGTGGCACCGTATCTACCAGGTTCGGCTCACGTTCAAACATGAGTTCTGAAGGGGGGGGGGAGTGCAGGAGTACACTCACAGGCTCACAGTGTGCATTACGAATTTACGTGTAATGAGTTTAAACTCGGTTAGCAGGTAGCATCTGACACACGTACCCGGCTTATACTTGTTTTCTGTATAAGAACAAGGTATGAGAATAATATTATAATTTTTATAGTGAGTTTGTTAAGTGGATAATATGATATGCTGTTATTATTATTATTATTATTATTATTATTATTATTATTATTATTATTATTATTTGGCTGAGATTGGTAATACTCAAGAGATGTTTTATTAAAGTACTAATCTTCAAAGGTTGTATGTTTATGAGAAGTAATTTATTTACTTACTTATTTTATATTTGGGAGGGGATGAATGGAAAATTTTGTTATTTCTATACCGAATTACGATGTGTCTATGTTTAATTTTCTTCTCCCAAATTGATATGCTTTGTTTTATGCCTGATTTCAGACGTCAGAGAAACGAAGACTGTATCAAGATGATTATTAGGATTACGGGTTCACTTCTCTTGTAAAGGAAGGTGCACACATTCCTCAGTGTGTTGTGTGTTTGAAAACCTTCTCTAACAGCAACATGAAACCTTTCCAACTGAAGCAGCATCTGACAAATGCTCATCCACAGTTGAAAGATAGGAATCGTAGCTTCTTTGAGGTAAAGTTATCCAGTTTGAAGAGGATGAAGATGGATGAAACTGGGACGTATCAGCAAACCAACATCAGCATTGTGAAGGCTTCATATGTTATTGCCTTTCAGGGGGCCAAGGCAAAGAAACCCCACATGGTTGGTGAAAGCCTTATGAAACCATGTATCGTTGACAGTGTGAGGCTTGTGTTAGGAGAGGAGTCATCACAGAAAATGAAACAAATCTCCTTGTCCAACAACACCATCAAGAACAGAATTGCCGAAATGTCTGAAAATATAAAGGAAAATGTGGTGTCAAAGGTAATGTCATCACCCTCTTTTTTTCTTCAAATCTATGAGTCTACGGATGTCACCAACATTGCACAACTGCATGCTTTTAGCCGCTACATAACTGACAAAGGACTGGAGGAGAAGTTTCTTTTTTGCCGCCCTCTAGAGATGACAAGAAAGGCAGTTGATGTAGTGGCAGTAGTTGCAGATTTCTTTGAAGAGTCGGGACTGAGTTGGAACAAACTGGAAGGGGTTTGCACAGATGGTGGCCCTAATATGCTTGGTTCACGATCAGGATTCATTGCTCTTGTGAAGTAGAAGCAGCCTAGTTTAAAAGGAGCACACTGCATGATCCATAGAGAAACTCTCGATTCAAAGACAGTTCCGAAGAACCTTCATGATGCTATGGCTGTCGTCATAAACATTGTTAACTATGTGAAAGGATCAGCTTTGAACACTCGCCTCTTTCGCGAACCCTGCCGGGACATGGATGCAAACCACACTGATCTTTTATTTCATACACAAGTGCGATGGCTTTCAAAAGGGAACATGCGGGAAGAAATAAAGTTGGTTTTGAGTTACAGCAACAAAGTGGATCTGCTGTCTGCCTTCAACAGGGAAGTATTTGTAGCACAAATGGCTTATCTTGCTGATATTTTTGAAACTCTGAATGAACTAAATAAGAAATTACAGGGTCAAAGGAGCAACGTGATTGTGCACACGGACAGCATCAATGCTTTCATGGCTAAACTACAACTTTGGGGAAAACAAATGAAAAAAGGAAATACAGCATTCTTTCAGCGTTTGAGTGACATACTTGTTGAGAAAGACATCAAGGACCCACTGAAAGAGGAAATCTTCACTCACCTTGATCATTTGGGGACGAGTTCAAGCGATATTTCCCTGGTATCAACACTGAAGACAACTTAATGAGACTGACAAGGAACCCATTTATATGTCAGGTGGATGATGTCCCTGAAATCTGGAGGGTTGCACTGGGTGCAGGGGGAAATGACAGGAAAAAGGTTGGGAACCACTCCTCTAGTGTCCCCTTAAGCAAGATAACTTTAAACCAAGACAGTGGAAGCCCATGGTACATAGTGTATGGCACTACCAAATCTAGAGAACAATGGTTTGATTTTGGAGTGTCCTCCTAGAAGAGCTGCTTACCATATCTAAAGAGTTTCTTCTCTCCTTACCAAGGGGAAAGTGACCACTGAACAATTACAGTGCAGTAGTTAACCCTTTTAGTGGAGAAGAATTGTTTGGTATTCATAGTTCTGTCAGGTGTACGAGGACAGAGGAGAATATGTAAAGAATAGGCCAGACTACTCAGTGTGTGTGTGTGTGTGTGTGTGTGTGTGTGTGTGTGTGTGTGTGTAGGCAAAGAGTAAATGAACTGTAACTAGAGAGAAGGATCCAATGTAATCCTGTCTGGCCAGTCGTGAGACCCCCTAACTATTTAGCGGTAGTATCTCAACGGGTGGTCTGTGCCCTGGCCAACCTACAAACATTTAGAATAAAACATATAGCTTTCCAAACCTCTTTCTCTGTTACTTTACCCTTCAGTATTAAATTCATATCGTTATCTATGACAGAGTTCATATTTTCAAGAAATTTATATTTCAATTCACAATAAACAGCTTGTTCTTTAAACATATTTTCATATTACTCGAATACATTTCTTTGTGTAAACTTTTTGTCTGTTACATATACACCTACTTTTCCACACACTTTAATGATATTTTTGTTTCTACATTCTTTTCTTTCCCAAATAAATCTACACATTTTTTCTTACCATTCATTCTTTCATCATCAAATTTAGCTCTTATCTTGATCCCTTCATATATTTCATCTTCAATCAGATTCATTCTGTCTTTAAATCCCACTATTTTGTGAAAATTATTACAGTTAGCACAATGGATCCAATAATTTCTCCTTGATTAACTTTTCAGCAAACTCAATAGGCATAATCTCTCCTGATTTATAGATTCTGAGACTGAAACTTAAAAGCCTCTGAGCTGATCCTTTTCATAGTCCCACCAGTTTAGAATAGAATGAAATTGTACATTACTTATTTTCCCTTTCAAATGCCCCCAAAACTGAACGATGTTTTTATTAGGTTACTATTGTGTTTCTCAGAATATTTCTATTTGATTTCCAATAGCCCTTGCCAATAATAATTTTATTGTCCATCATAATCTTACCCAATTCGAATTATGATCAGACAGCTTAATGGAATATTTTACGATTGACTTGAATTATTTCTCAGATCTCGTACATATATACGATCAGTGCCTTATATACGTAAACTCTATCAAATGATTTTTATAAAACCATTATTCTCAAAGTTGCAAATAATTTTTCAACTTTTTAAGAGCTTCTGAAATAATATAGTTATCAGGATTAGAAAAACCTATCTTACGTGTTATACTGTTCCAATATCATCCTATGATCAAATTTCGTAGCTTATTTTTCAGGCAATACAATATAACATTTAAGATCAGTTCCTTCCTTTCCTTTTTCTTATTTGTCCCAGAAAGGCCAATATATTTCTTAATCGAAAGTCTGTTTCTTCTAGGTACATTTTACACTAATTATTTGACCCTTTACATCTGTCTCTTGATTCAGAACATTTACGCTTGACTTTATGTTGAAAGGGATAGCAATGCCTCCTTTCAGCAATACAGTAGGATTTAGTATGATATCCCAATACTCTTAAACATGCTCAAGTTGCGAAATTTCGTTGACATGTTCTTCAACAAATTCTATATCTAAATAATACAAATTTATAAAATCAATCAATTTACTTTACTTATGAGCCAAACATAGACCATTAACATTAAATGTTGTTGAAGTTAGGTAAGTGAAAGCTCTGAATATAAAAAGGGAATTGTTCATTATTTATTAGATTTAAAACTTTAATTCACAGGCAACAGATTTTGGTCATCTTCAGAGCTACTTATAGGTTCAATGAGAAAGTACATCATCATCCAATGTTAGCCTCAGAAGAATGCATTTGCATTGTTCTTCACTAATGGTAGCTTGCTACATTCCGGCGTCACTCGTGTTAACAAAGTTTAAAACTGTGTTTATTGTATGTTCTCCGTCATAATCTACATTTCTCTTTCTATTGCTACATATCCCTGAATTTCACTTTGCTCTTCTTCGATTGACTCCTGTATTTTGTCCTTCACCTCATTGAAAATTCATTTCCTCATCAGCGTGGATTTCTGCTTCTACTGTCGAAATAATGAGTCCTTCGTCAGGTGATACAGGAGTTACCATAAGCCTTTCAGCGACTTCCTCATCTTGTCTTTCCTTGTCCGTTTCTACTTTGTCCATCTGTCCATCATCAGTCCTTGTCTCAGTGGATGTTTACGTGCTTTGATCACTTGAGTCTGAATTAATGTTTCTTACACCTGGTTCCTTTCTCACTCTTTCATTGCCTGGTTTGGCTTCACCTGCATGCTCTTCTTCCCTTCAATTACTATTCACACGTGATGTATTTTTTTTTCTGCATTTGAGGAAAATCACTTTCACTAAAATTATAATTTTTCTCAGTCGTATTCATATTGCAATCCTTCACTTGTTGATTTTCTTTGCCACATTTGTAAAAGGTTCTTCTCTGCCCACTATATAGAAAAGTTGAAATGTAACCACCAATATAAACTGCTGATTGGATGTTTACTATTACCATCATCTTTCCCGTACGGATACCATTGAGTAAACCTTCAAAAGGTCCAACTGCAATTTCTTATGCCGGAAGTGCTTTACTTTTCCATGCTTATTCAATATATCTATTAACACTTTATCTTCTATCTCGAAAGGTGCATTCCTTATTGATTCAAACGAAAATTACGGACTTAAATTTATAACTGTAACCTAGTTTGTATCATTTATCTTTATAATCTTATTCTAGAAATTCTTCAAAACATCTGCAAAGATATCTGCTGAGAGTATTTTTACCACAATCTTATTCCGATTTATATTCTGAAAACATTTTATATCCCTAAGTCTTAGTTTTATGCCAAAAATTTCCATGGTGACATAAGTCACTGTAAAATGCAGGCCTATGGAGTCAATTCTCCTGAGAGCATGTTGTTTATTATGAGCCATCTAAATTAAACTGTTTTATTTATGGGTTAACTGCCAGTTCTCTGCTTAACAGGGGAAAGGTGGGAGGGGGAGACACTAGCTTGAAGGATATATCTTCCCATGACGCTAAGTGTAGTGACATACTACAAGCGGCAAACCGCGAAAGTTTGAAAACCTGACATACTATAACGGCAAACCGATCTATCTTTATATTGATCACAACCTTTGTCTCAGATGGCAGGCTGTTGCTCCACCATAGAAATAATCATTCCCGCAGACACATCAAAAAAGGTTCACTATTGATATCTGTATATTATTAGGAATTCCTGAAAAACAGGAGTGTGAGCGAGAAAAGAAGAGCACTTGACGACTGCTTCGAAGCTACTGCAGATCAAAGCTATCACAGGCAGAGTTGTCAACTTGGGTTGATAGCGAGCTGAGGGAATTATATTAAAAAACAGTTAAATACAGTTTTGCTTTTAGCGATAAATATTGCCATAGATAGTACTGCGTAATTATATAATAATATTATTATCTTGTTAGTTTAAAGCCACTTCTACCCATATCGGTGAAATTGGCATTAATAATGAAGCAATGAAAATATAAGGAAATAATAGAGGAAATACATGGATATTTTCAACATACTTACATTAGTAGAAATACATATATACCAGAAAAGACCAGTAGCCATTGCTTTAAATGTGTTGACTCTGAAAACCGCGGTCGCGGCCTTATTTTTCCCGCCAACATGTGCGGCAGAAAAAAAGAGACAGCGGCAACTACGACCGCGCGCGGCGTCGGTTTCCCTAGTATGTCAGGTCCCATAGGATAACACATGCTAGTGGGATTTTTTTCGCCGAGGCCACGCACAGCAATGGTTTGCCGCTTGTAGTATGTCACTACACTAGGAGAGCCCCCGATGGAAGTAGCCTCACGGTATACACTACTTGTTCACGAGCCAAGACTTGTTTACAATGCGTGTATCTATTTACCTAAATTACCACACTTGTCTTAGTAAGTAAAACTTGGGAAAGTTCAACACTAACATCCCATCACTTCTATGCACAACTGGAACCGTAGAAATCAAGAATGAATCCCTGGAATAATCTTAAAGTTGAAAAATATACGAGCACTCGAAAACGTGCGTTCCTTTTCTGCCCGGCCATTAACTTTTCTAATATTTATTTTTTATCAATAATCCGAGGATATATAACTATTCATTTTCCAAAGCTTGTACGCCTCCGGCTCTCTGGATATGCACATGTATAAGTGCCATTGAATCAAACTTTGTCTTTACTATGAAAATTCTACTACTATGTTTATCATGTTGATGAAATTTTCCATTAATTAATTAAAGGAAAAATATTGCCAACGTCATAATACCACATTAACTGCAGCCAACATAAGTGTGTAAATTCATCCAAAAGTTCAACCACATAAAGATCAGTCCTCTTAGTTTTGATTAATGTGAAGACCGCCAGAATGAGTGAATAGTTGATCCAAGCATTTATGTTGAAGTGAATTTAAAAACTCTAATGGCATGATGATAAATTAAAGCAACTGAAAACAAACGCTTTTTATTGTTTACCAGTATCTGATCGGTAAGTTAATCCCTTACATCGTTCCTATTTTTTTTTTTTTTTTTTTTTTAGATATATTCTGTATAGTATTTGTGGTAAAATTATCTATAGATGCATTCGATTTGGATCTTTTCGACTTTGAGGGAACCGAAATATGTCTCGGTAGATTTTTTTTTTTTTTCTATTATTTTGCTTAGTTTTCCACTATGTCATAATATGCTTTCATTTATGGGCCTCCGATTTTAAATCTCAAAAATATTATTACTTCGACACATCTCTAAGGTAAAAAAAAAGAAAAAAAATTAAATTGCGTATTATTGTATGTATGAAAAATCGAAATTAAACTGTTCTCGGTCGAACCATTAATGCAAATTTGTTTTATTGTTTTTTCTACGGTGTCCACATTTTCTCTAATTTAAAAGAAAAAAAGAAAATGTTAATCTATTTGATAATACGAACATTCAAGAACATGCAAGTGTTTCATATGACTAACGCAATTTGTTACGGTATTTTCCTCAAAGATCGAATAACGGTATGGTAGGCCCTGGCCTTTGAAGTTGTTCAAATATCTTTTGGGAATGATGACATTTAATATCTACAAAGCCCTAGCTGGTGATGGTGTATTCTGCAGAAGCTATCAGTTTTTAGGCCAAACTACTAACTGAAATTTCATACTTTATAATTCAAACCACGGAAATTCATCCTATTTCATTTTCCTCTTTATTATATACTATTTACTTATATTAAATTATCATGCCGTGACTAACTGAAACACCTGTTAATAAAATATTACTAATATTAGAAAATAATTAACTTTCTTGTATTGCTTAATTATCCAGAAATCCCAAACGCATTATGAAGGAAACGTAAGGAAACAATGCGAACTCGGAGAAAATCTCTTAATTCTTCTTCATTCCGGGTTTTAAACTATCCTCAAGGGGACCTTTTCATATTTAATGTAATAAAGGGACTATGAAGAAAAAACGCACAAGGGACGTCCAAAATAATATTGGTATCAAATAAATCTTGAAATATAATTAAATATTTATCAAAAAAAGCTGAGACGGAGCGAAATTCCTCATGTGAATCATGGAAAAAATATTTGGATTGACTTAGCTATCTTTTTCTATTGAAGATGTATATATATATATATATATATATATATATATATATATATATATATATATATATATATATATATAGATATATATATATATATATATATATATATATACAAATTCATTATTTAGATTATGCTAGCAATACTGTAAGATTTTATTTTAAGAAATATACTGTAATAATATGAAATCATGGATGTAAAACACATTTTGAGATTTTGATATTAAATTTTCATTCTAATTAAGGCCTAAAATGGTCCTTGAAAATCGTTTAAAATATTTTTTTACGAATTCAAGAAATGCAATATCCATGAAAATAGGTTTCTATAAATTTCACGGAAGAAATATGCTCAATAAAACTCAACAAATAGTATCAGAATAATTCAGTGCCGTTTTCCCATAAGAAGTACCGAAAAAAGGAAATATAGAAAATTTTGAACGGCATCGTTCCCTCAATTCTTTTTTTAATTTAATGCAAATTTACGTTTATTGATTTGGAAATGAGTTCCGGCAGAATCCTCAAAGGAATATAAGACTTTTCCCTGCGATTTTGACAAAACCATCAATAAACATATGAACAGGCTGTTACGTTAAAGATTCTAGCATGTACTTCAAATTTGCTTAGCAAACTGAAGTTCCCTATAAAATGATACCTTCAAAATATCAATAATACACGTTTCTCGTTTTAATCCTATATCTATGTCGTCGGATTATGAGTGAAAGGAGACAGATGTAAACTTACAAGGACGAAATGTACCTTATGAAAAGCGGTGAAACAGTCTGATAACTTCAATGAATTCTTGTCCAATGAATTTTAATATATTGTAGTGCATTCTACACCCTTGCAGTAGAGAAACGTCTTGTAAATAAAATAGTGGGTTGAACCTATACAAATGGTATGTGAAATTTTAACCGTGACGAGTCGTAGAAGTTGATTACTTCCTCAGTCTACTTCATTTAACACAGTTTTCCAAGTCGATTGTCCCTTAACTTGAATATAGGTTTTGCAGACGTTACCATTTCCAGTTTTTGAAAAGCCTAATACCACGATATCAAAAGTCATAAATGCATGCAGGATGCGTTGTTTCTCACTCCTTTTCATTTATTCAGAATTTATTTAAAAATTACTTCTTTATATTTCTTGGTCATAATGGAAACGTAAAAGGAATTTTTTCTCTCTACTTCTGCCTAAAACGACACAATATCATTAATAACACAAAATAATTGATCCCTTTGGTATAACCTTTGTAGTGACTAGGGGAATACTTACATTCCAGTGATTGTGTACGTACCTTCGAAATGGACAATAATGTCTCAATGGAAAGAAATGATTCATATGTCAGTAAACCAGCATAAAAAAAAAAAAAAAAATCTCAACATGTATACATATGCTATAATTCTACAATATTTTTTTATGTACAGGTTGGAGGCCTTTTATTCTGCGTTTGATAATGGTCATCATATTTATGAATATCCGTAGAGTAATTTCTTCAGAAGCAGCGAAAATCTTCACGCACTAAATGTTCTTGGGACGAGTTACATGACGCCTGTTCACCTTTAAGCTTCGGATTTTATGCGTCGATCCTTATCTACTCCCCTTTACTCAGATTCATCATCTGCCTTTTTTTTCTTAAAGATCAGATTCTCGTCTGAGTTTAATGCAGGTGGATATTTCTTCTAAATTAGTTTATTTGAACACGGAAATTGTTTTCCGTTATATGAAAAACGAAAGATCTGCACCATTTTCTAGGATTTTCCAGTTTTCATCTTTCACTCTTTTTTATTCTAATCTATACATTGCTGACCCTAGTCTCCTTTTATTTACCTGCCCTTCATTGGTCATATCTTTCTTTAGTTTTTTTTTTCTTTTTAATTCATAAGGTGTCTTTGCTAATAATACTTCACAGCTTGGTAGCTTTCCATTCACTTTCCTATTACATATCTTATTTTTCCTACCTTATTTCAGATCTTTATTAGTTGTCCTCAGATTAGTTGATCTATGATAGATAATTTCCTATAAAAAAGAGAATATTCAATTTCCAAACGGTTGGTTTGAAGGATAATCTATGTCTAATAATAAGGGTATAATGATAGAAGACTAGCGATGATTTTGATATGTGATCCGAACTTTCAGTTATTAAAATTACAAAATGCAATTAACTATTGTATATAATCATTATCACTGATAGAAGTTAGTTGATATTCTTAAATTTTATAAAGTTTTATGAATAGTTCAATTCGTGGACTTCAACGACATGTGACCGCGGGCTGTGCAATGAACACCGCCGATGTAATAGATTAGACGAGTGTCTGGTTATATTTAGAGAAATCAATGGCTTTGTTGTTCTCCAACAACAGAAACTATTTGGCTTTACGTAACAAAACTACAGATACACACACACATATAAATAAATAAATATATATATATATATATATATGTATGTATATATATATTAAGATATATATATATATATATATATGTATGTATATATATATTAAGATATATATATATATATATATATATGTATATTTATTAAGATATATATATATATATATATATATCTATATATATATATATATATATATATTAATATATGTATACATATATAAATATATATATATATATATATATTAACATGTACATATATATATAAATATATATTTATATATATATATATATATATAACACTATATATATATATATATATATATATATGTAGATATATATATATATATATATATGTATATATATACTAATATACATATAATTATATATATATATATATATGTATATATATAAATATACATAGATATGTATATACAGATATTAATATACATATATATATATATATATATATATATAAATATATATATATATATATATATATATAGCAATAATGCCAAATGCAGCTGTTTCTAGTTCACTACACAACAAAGGCCTCAGACATGTGTTTCATCCCTGGGATTTGGCCAGTTATCATCACCATGCTGGTCAACTACAAATTGGTGATACTGGCACACTTTTGTCTGTTCGCTCACAGCAAACTAACCTGGTATGGGTGACCAAGACTAGTAGCATGCAGCTTTGCTGATCATGGCAATGTACAAAATTTCACCACGTTAAGGTATCTCCACTCATATACTGTAGTTTACATACTCACACACACGCACACACACACACACACACATATATATATATATATATATATACAGAGAGAGAGAGAGAGAGAGAGAGAGAGAGAGAGATTTAATTCCAAAGAACAAAACACGTGTTGGACAGACAGCTAACAGAACCTAGTTCCAGATTCAGCAATACTAACTGATTAGCTCAAAACAATGTCACTACGAGATATAAATGCTTTGCGACATAGGATATCAGTGCAAGTAGTCTATTGGAGTTGCCTGCCTTTTTATATCATTCCAGATAAAATTCTTTCCCGACCTATGTAAATTGATCAATATAACCTTCTTGGAATAAGAACGCTTCATCACTAAGACTTTATAAAATTTAATTATGAAATACTATGTGAGATAAACAGGTTTATCACTTAGGGATTCTTGGAATTCACCCAAAACCAGATAAAGAATTTCAATAGGGAAATATTTGTTGTAGCGCAACAACCGCAATGCTTAGTTGTTCTGAATGTTATCTTGGCACCAGTATTCCATGAGCAATGCTCAGGGTATAAAATTTTATGCTTTTGAAGTAACATCTGATAAACGAGTATAATATTTAATCGTTTCCATACAAATTGTACCTGCATTCAATCATAATAAATAAATAAAGAAAACATATTGTTTATTGTTTTGGTTTTGTCCATGTTCAAATCTATTAATTTTATATACATATTTAGGTGTCTGTCGCATGTAATTTGATTAAAAGTTATTTCATACCTATTGATAATTAGTTAACACTTCACCAAAAATAATTGAAAAGCATTTTTATGAAAAAAAAAAAAAAAAAAAAAAAAAAAATGGAAAGGGTGAATACACTGATAGGCTTTCCCAGAAAACATTGTGGTCCCTCACTCTGCTAACCCTAGCTACAGCACTACAACTAGCCTAACGTAAGAATACCATCACAGCCTACAAAGGGGCTATGCCCCAGTTGATACATGACCAAGGACTCCGCATCATTATCTTACCCTATTGTAGACTGTATCTCTTGTTGGATCACTTACATATTTCATTCCATGAACATGGTTTCTTCAGATGCATCTCCTGGTTCATTATACCTTCAAAATTATGATTTCCCAACACCTACCACATTACAAATTTTCATTTTCAAAGCACTTATAACACACTACTACTGCTCTGTAGTTATGAGGACCTTTGACTGGCTGCAAAATACTACATTGGATCCTTCTCTCTGGTTACAGTTCATTTTCTCTTTGTCGACACATGCATCTAATAATCTGACCTATTTTTTTTACGGATACTCCTCTGTCCGCATTCACCTGACAACCTTCAGAATACCGAACATTTATTCACCCAAAAGCGTTAACTACTGCGCTGTAATTGTTCAGTGGCTACTTTCCTCTTGGTAAGGGTAGAAGAGACTCTTTAGCTATAGTGAGCAGCTCTTCTAGGTGAAGGACACTCCAAAATCAAATCATTGTTCTCTAGTTTTTTATAGTACCATAGCCTCTGTACCATGGTCTTCCACTGTCTTGGGTTAGAGTTCTCTTGCTTGAGGGTTCACTCGGGCACCCTATTCTATCTTATTTATCTCCCTCTTGTTTTGATAAAGTTTTCTTATAGTTTATATGGAAAATATCTATTCTAATGTAGTTACTGCTCTTAAACTATTTTATTTTTCCTTGTTTCCTTTCCACGCTGAGCTCTTTTTCCTGTTGGATCCCCTGGGCTTATAGTATCCGGCTTTTCCAACTAGAGATGTAGCTTAGCAAGTAATAATGATAATAATGATAATGATAGTAACATTTTCTTGTAACCCCAGGAGGGATAGGAGCCTATATTGACATAGTCCAAACAACAACGCTATTAGTAATTGGAATAAAGGAGAAAATTGACTAAAGTTCTTTTAAACGTTGGAGCTAGTGTCTCTTTTGAGAAAACAAGTTATGCGGCTGAATTTTTTCTTTTTTTGGATTGGCCAATTGAGAAGGGAATGCAAAATGGTGACTAATTTTCTTAATTAGGTTGAATGTCTAACATAGTGTGTTTGAATGATCGGCACGTGCTGGGGATGGATGGTGGGGAAGGAGTGAGGATGGCTTGGGAGGAACCTGTAAAGAGAAGATTGAAACGGTGGCAGAGAATTAGATGGCCAGACAAGATAAAGGATGATTATTGCTGGAGTGGGGGGGGGGGGTACTTACATGAAAGGTTGTACAGAGGCAAAACACCTTGGAGAAGAGTGGCTTATGAACAAAATGTGGATAAGACTGAACCTATGGTGTGCAGTAAGGAAGATAGGTACAGGATAGTCATACATGAAGGTGGAAGCTCGGTGATGAGAAATGTAGAACAATTTAGACACTTGAAATTTATTATAAAGCATAAAGGATATGAAGCTGAAGTTGAAAATGAATAGAATAAAAGTAGTCTCGGGGAAGTGGAGGGAGTAGAAGAAGTGGTATGTGATAAGTAAAAGTCAATCAAGCTAAAATGCAAGATATATAGCACATCAATAAGACCAGTGATAATGTATGGATCGGAAACATGTGTTCTAAGACGAAAAGAGGAAGCAAAGCTTGAGACAAAAGAGATGAGAATGCAGAGGTATAGTATGGAAATAATACGGCTTGAAAGATTAGAAAATGATGAAATAGGAAGAATGGCAGGTGTAATAAATATTACAGAGGTGATAAGAGTATCATAACTGAGGATGAATGGTAGGGAGGGAGGGGGGAGGAGTTGGGATTTGGGTGAAACCTGTTATATAGTCAGGTCACATAACGTCAGATTTTGATATCACCGATACATGACTGATAAAAGCACCAAATGTGAGTTGATCCCTTCAGGACTACTAATTGATTTTAGGGGAGGAGCCTTCTTGATATATTTTTTCCTTTTTATGGTATAAATGCTGAATTTCAATATTTTTACATTCATAATAAAATAAAACTATATTCATCTACATGAGGGAGCGATAGTATTACAAAAGAGGCTGAGAAGGGTTTAATTGATTGATTGTTATACAACTGAAAACATGAATCCAACTTTGATTAGCATGATCAACATTAATATTCTTGAAATATGACTGAAGTCTTTAGGAATGATGTCGGATCTCTGGCGGATCAGTTGATCAGTGAATCAGAGCATTAAAAGTTTTGATCAGGCCCTATTAGAAAAAACAAATTAGACTGGAGACACACACACACACACACATATATATATATATATATATACATATATATATATATATATATACACACACATATATATATATATATATCATATATATATACACACACACACACACACATATATATATATATATATATATGAAATTAGGATTAACTGAAGATTCTAGTAGTGACCTGGATCCATGGCTTAGCATTGTGTGTTCTGAAAGATACTTCCAATCAAAACACAGATTCATATAAGCAACCGCATGAATATTTTCATAGGGGCATGGAAATATTGAAAAAAAAAAAAAAAAAAAAAAAAAAAACAGGTACTTTAAAATAGTAGTGCTTGAAGATAAGTCATTATCAAATAAAAGGCTTCCGAAATGATAGCACTTCACCAACATTTACAGTCACTGACATAATTTTTGGGTTCTTATCACACAAAGGAAGAAGATCCTAGGTATAACAATATGCCAATAATGTATCTATTTAAGCTTGTTTAAAAGAAAAAAAAAGTTTTATTGATCTATAATGCGACGAGTCTCAAAGTTAATTTGCATTACATAAAAAGTGAATACCCTTCACTCAGTGAAAAAGCAGTGAAATTTTTTTAATGAATTTTCAACATCATATTCTAGTAAATAGACATTTTCACCTGTCACAGATATTAAGACCCACAACCGGTATCGGATTGATGTGAAATTGGCTCTCCGTCTTGGAGTAAAGTCATCGGAGTAAAAAATCAAAAAAACTTATTTCATCTAAATAGGAGCAAATATGACGCTAAAGATGTATGATGCTTAATTCTACTTCAAATTTTCGTTCTTATTAAATACAACTTGAACTTTGATATATCAAATACATGCATTTCATATTAATATAACAAAAGTTTTTTTGTCTGTTATTCCATAAATGTATTAACCTTTTTAAATTTTCGTAAAAGTGATCCGCCCAATTTAAAATCAAACATTGAGTGGTCCATGAAGTTTGGAAGGTAAGCGACCTCTGTATTACACCATATTAATTTTGCAAGATTTAAAGATGAATTCGCGAAATGCTCTAACTGATTACTTTCCAAGACCTCTAGTAAATTCTCGGCGATTCCATTTGATCAGGCTCATGAGCAGAACAAGACAGTAACAGGCTCAATGGGTGCTACGGGGCTTACTGAGAACTCTGTTGCCTTTCGATGATGGATGTTCTTAGGGCACAAGAACTGGTATTGTTACATATTATAGCAAACCTCTATTTATACTTGGTAGCATAGTAAAGAGCACGTAACTATTCGTCTCCAGTGTTAACAGGCTTTCACAGTATCTATAATTCTGGGGAAAAATGGGGATGCATCATATTCATATATATATATATATATATATATATATATATGTGTGTAGGTACGTGCGTGTGTATATGTGTATGCACACACACACACACACACACACATATATATATATATATATATATATATACACACACACACGACTAGTACAAAAGAATATTAGATGAATTATATGTTAGCCAGTTTGTTTGTAGATGAATCATGCTTCAGACTAATTGTTTTAGCTTTTTAGACAATTATTTTAGCTATTATCGTAATGTCCAAACTCTATTGAACCAACCTACAAATTTAGAGAAAGTTATTGTCATTGTATTATTCATATAATCAGAAAAGTACTTTTTTTTTTCAAATAAAAATTATCTAACCTGAAGTTTGATCTCTTCTGCCTTTTTCTTAGAAAATTATAAAGAGGTCCTACTGTAAAATCATTTGATAGTCCTCAAGGACTTCACTTGCCAAGTTTATCTTCCTCTTGTTTTTTACTAAGTATTTATATTTTACATAGGAAATATTTATTTTGATTGGTAATTCTCTTGCTCTTGTAGTTTCCTTTTTTACCTTCCTCACTGGGCTGTTTTCCCTGTTGGAGCCTTCGGGCTTATAGTTTTTTTTTTCCAATTAGGGTTGTGGCTTAGCAAATAATAATAATAATAATAATAATAACAATAATAATAATAATAATAATAATAATAATAATAATAATAATAATAATAACTATTGTAGGTAGAAGATCAGGAGGAAGGAAGAGAATTAGATAACGAGATAAGGTGAAGGATGAAATAGAGAGAAGAGGTTTGGTGGAAGAGGATGACTTTGATAGAAAGCTTCGGAGAGAGATAATGTATAATGTTGGAATAAAGTAGGGAAGGAAGATTCAAATATATTAGATCCAGTCACCTTGCTAGGTTAGGGTGCATATGAGTGAGCTATGTCTTCCTAACTCTCTTATAGAGTCGATCACTTTATATTATAGGCATCACTGGACACCCGGTGTTTTACGGCAATCAAATGCATCTAATATCCTACATATATTATAGCTAAACATTTTTATTCTGTCCTTACCTTAAGAAATAAGATTTTTACTTTGTAAATCATATGACGTAGTCTCCCTTAATGGTCGGAGAAATGTTTCGTTTTCTTTGATATTTATATATAGAAAACGTGTAGAGTAGGTTTTTCTTTTGAAGGATAGACGGATGGATATAGATTGGTCTGCCTTATACGGGACCATGGTCTCTTGCCCTTTCATCAGCCCGTAAGTGGAATAATGTTGTGAAAGTGAGAAAAATGTATAGGATGATCATGGGATGAGAGCACCATGACGATCGTGGCAGGTGTCCGAAGCTCAGTCGAAGGGCACAGCAAAGCCAATGAGTCCTTCCTAAACCCGGTTACCTGGATAATTTGATCTTTTCTTATTTCAACCCGAATAGGGACTCAGAAAAAAGTACTCTACAAAACGTAAAATACTGAATGATTGAAATCAAGAATATGAGGAAAAAACAAAGAAAAAAAAAACTGCCCATTTCCTTAGTAACATCATCACCTTTCTTAAGGGTTTTCTAATTTACTTCGCGACATGTCTCCTCCAAGTCTCAAATATTAGTAGGTTAGTAGTAAAAGGTCAACTAGGTTTTCATAAAATAGATAAAATAACATTATCACAAAGCACAAATGAGGCAATAAAGAAATTAAAACCATAGGAATAATTTTGAAAGACATTTATTTGACAACAACAAAAGTTATATATCACCTGGACACGTAATCTAAAGAGAAAGGAAATTAATCTTGATCATAGGTGTTTGCAAAAAGATGAGCCCTTTTAAAACATAGGATACATTACATACTGTACATAAACAAACAAGCTCCAAAAAAGTGACTGAGTGTTTGAGTGATGAGTTCCTCTGTTTCTCTCTGCAACACGAATTTGATCAAAGAGAGGCGACTTTGATAATCAAAGAACGTATTATGACCCAAAGAAACAACATAATAATCAACAAACAGTAGTAAAAGAAATAAAAAATCAAATTATATAAAAATCAATATGAATACAAATACTAAATTACAACAATCACTCTGTGATGCTTGATAATTACGAAATAACTTGCAATATGCAACTATTGGCCACTTGCAAAAATGGAACAACATCAAGAAGACAATCGCCTCAAAAGCTCAATGTGCTGCCTCATGTTAAAGGTTCCAGAACAATCTGTACAGACTTTCGAGGGTTATTCTGGTATGGATATGGTTTTGGTTACTCACACAATTGCTGTGATAGAAAATAAATGAATATATCATCTACATGAGAAAGTCACAGACCTAGCAAACACATCTCAGTGGTCACATTGCGCCATCGTTGTAGTAACGTTATTAATTCTATTGGAAATATATGTAGATATATAGACTAGAAACAACGTAGAAACAACATAGAAATGTACTCAAAAATATCACTTAACCACTCATACATCATTTTTAATTATTGATCTTATGATGATAATGAAAGGTCCCAATTAAAAACAGTACTTAATATGAAGAAATATATCTTATCAAAACAGTATATCGCCACTAAGACATATTTATAAATAAAAAAAAAAATAACATATAATCAGGTAAAATAAATAGTTAACGTAAATTGACGAAAACAGCAAATTCCAGGGTAGGTATACATATTTATAAATATAGTTAACAGAAGAATGAAGTATAAAATCTATATTAACCATAATAGCACATTCCAAGTAAGCCATAAATTGGTATATAATAGAAAATGTACATTCCATTTGGATACAGTAGTATATGAACACGAAATTCTAGATGTGTAAAATATATATTAACAAAAATAGCATATTCCAAGTACTCCATTAATTGGTATAAAATACAGTAATAAAGATAGTATTTTCCCTGACACTTATGTATGAAGAAAAAAATTTGATTTTTAGGAAAGCAATAAATATTATTTACGCATAAATATGAAAATACTCCAGGAAGAGTATAAACATATAATAGAAAAAATAGTACATTCCATATACAGTAGGCCATAAATTGTTATGCATTAAAAAAATAGCACAGTCTATATACATTTGTCTATAAATTGGTATACATTATCAAAATTAGTACATTCCATGGGCGCTGATATGTTAAGAGAAAATAAGAATTATGGAAGAATTATGTCACAGGGGTTTTTATGTACATATATATATATATATATATATATACTGTATATATATATATATATATATATGTGTGTGTGTGTGGGGGGGGGGGGGAGAAGTGGGGGGGGGGGTGTTTGTGTGTGTAAATGGAACATTACTGATATTTTATAAATTCATAACAATTACAGCATCCCATAAAGATATTCTGGAAAAAGAACATTTCGATTAATTCATAGTACTTTGTACATGGTAAAGCAAGAATGATCTCTAGGTCTCTTCTGGTAGCAGTGTAGATATAAAGCAAATTCATGAGTATATAATAAATTTTCAGATCAAAAATTTCACCTTGCGCAAGAGGGCACTTAGAGTGAGGTAGAATTGACACTGGCTTGCTTGCCCACTGACAATTACTACTTCGAGTAGCAGTAGGGGTAGTAAATGATGGTCATGTGGGATAGAAAGTTTGAAGTATGAGGACAGGAGAGTGCAGGTGGAGCCCGTCATACTGTATGGCCCTCCTGGGACACTGTACACCTTGTCATCTATCTTTAGTTCAACCCCGGCTTCCTATCAGAATACGTGCGTCTTTTAGGATCAAATTCCTGTGGGAAGGATCATTATGATGTTAGGTAATGTTGACATTTAGGAAAAGGAATCAAAAGTTATCACAAAGCTTATGAAAAGCTGTATGAGATGTTTAAGAAATAGTTTTATCCTGACAACTTCAATTAAATAGGTACATGGTATAGGGAAGAACGGGTGAGAATGTGTGCAGTGGAAAGGAATTACCCGAGAGGAGCATGTGGAGTGATAGATGATTAGGCGAGACTGTTGAGAGTGTGCGCATACAAGTGAAGGGAAAAGCAGAATGGAGAAGGGGATGAGATGGATACCAATGTGCAGTTTAGATACCAAAATGCATATCATTTAATCATCAAGATTAATAATTGCGAAGTTAAGGGAATATCGGAACTGAGTAAATTAAGTTCACTATTAAACATGTACTTTGGACCACCTTTTCTTTAAGGGGAAAGCTTCAGGACTTCACTAATTTTAACTTCTACTTCGGATAATTTTGCCTTTCTGTAGTTTCTGAAGCATGCTCCTTTTGGGTAGAAAAACGAAAACTTATGAGTTTTAGCAAAATTTAACTTAAGTCTTAGAGAAATCAAAACATATGAAACAAGGTTTAATTATAGTTTTAGAGAAATTAAAACTTACGAATGTTAGCATGATTCAATTTTATCTTTAATGTCAACCACAGCATATACTATCTTACTACTCAATATGTTGCTTTAAGGCAATGTTGCAAATACGAAATTTTGTGCACTTACTAAAGACAGCCTTGCAGATAAGATCATTAAAGGCTAGTTTTTCTTTTTTCTTGAAGCTGGTTGATGACAGCACACAATTGTTTCCAAGCATTTTAATAATACTTCGAACTATTTCTCTAGGCTTGTGCCCTCCTAGAGATTGCAAATATAGTGTCTGCAATAAATGAGAGGAAAATCATAAATAACTGAAATTATACTGTTCTTCACCACAAATAACTTGCATCTATATATAAAGGATCCAGAAAAGTCTCCAATAAATAATGGATGTACAAAAATACCTGAAGTACAGTGTCGTATCTCTAAGATAATACAAATTGTTCTTACCAATTACCTATTGAATGTTTCATCAGACAATATTGTGAAATCCTGCCCTCTTGAACCTACAGCACAATTTACGGATTGTATGGTAATACAGTTGGTTTACCATCAACCGCTTTTCTTCAAGCGTTCTGAGGCGTGCTAAAATTGTAGCTCCGTACTCTGTATCTAGCAGAATGACTACCAGTCCATAGTAATTGTTTTTCGAAGCAAAGGTTCGACAGTATATTCAGATATTGAGCCCAATTTTCTCTATGACAATCTTTAAATAATTACATGATAAAAAGCACACCCTACCTGCAGCCTCTGCCTCTGACACAACTACAAATCCTCTTAGACCTAAATATGGAGATCTTGAAGAGGAACCTGTAAGAAAATTTATTATACTGAAGTGCACTATGCAACTTTATGGTGACATGTATCTCACTAGATCCAAAATTAATGCTTATTTTATTTACACAGCACTCGAATTTTTTTAAAAAATCCATATGTATAAAAGGAAATTTGTACAAAAATATCACTACCTTTATCTGTAGGTCAAACCAGAGATACTCTAAAATGATAGTTATTGTTGATTAGCTTTTAAATATTTCTATAATTTAAGTAGAGATAGATGAGTCTGCTTTAAACATCAGTCTTTGAAGTCCATATATCCAGATTCCTAACATGATTTTATGAACAAAGATGCATTACTTGTACACACAACTTAACTATTGTTCAATAAAAGCTTTCCTCTTAACCTTTGGGAGTTATCTGGAGTGGATTCTGGAAATCAATAGGTATACAGTATTTCATGGAGATGAAGCAACCCAAAATACATATAATCTCTATCATATCTATCTTATATATAGTTGTAAAATGCCTGATATTTAGTTCTTTATTCTGTCTTTTTTATTGACTTTTAGTAGGTGCCGAAGTGGAGAGCTGTCTCTGATAAATGCATCAACTCTTCCTTGAAAAGCAAGTGTTGATTGTAAAGGTAACTGTTAACAACATATATCTGGACAATGATGAATATTTCCTATAGATTTTGAATTGAAATATACATTTCTTGAAATTATGAACAGTATCATAGATGATGGTATGAACTTAACCATGAAGGCTGAATTAACAGAGAAAGAAGTCTGGGAAGCTATATCAGGAATGAAAAAAGGGGAAATGCCCTGATGTTGATGGATTAGCCGTCGAATTCTACAAAACAATGTGGAGTATTATAAAAAAGAATTTATGAAAATACTGAAATATTCATTTACTAATCTTAAAATGCGGAAATAGTCAAATAAAGTTGTTATTAAACTTTTACCAAAAAAAAAATGGAGACATGTAATCTTAATAACTGGAGACCTATAACTATGCTAAATGTAGATTATAGAATTATAGCCAAGATCTTAGCAAACAGTTTAAAATCGGTGCTCTTGGATCTATCATAGCCGAAAATTAACAATGTTTCAAAGAGCAATAATTGTAAATTGTAAAATTCTTGCAAAATTGTGGCATACGGTACATGTATACCCAGCTCCAGTGGATTACGTAAAACGAATTCAGAAAAGTATTTTCAAATATTTGTGGAGCAGCAACTGTGAAGCTGTTGCAAGGAAAACTATGTTTTTGTCAAAATTAAGAGGTGGCTGTGGAATTATTGACATCCAGTGTAAAGCAAGGTCAATCATGTTTAGTCCATTTCTGAAATGTTTAAAAGATCGTTGTTTTGGTTACCAAATAATTATTTATTATTGTAAAGTCAGAGCAACCTACCTCATAGAAAATGAATGCCAATATCAGGATTGCACTATTTTTACACCAAGTTTTTATGAAAGTATGATCAATATATTACGAAGTGTTATTAAGATGACCTCTTATCCCCAGATAAGAACGAAAGTGGTATAGGAACATTTAATGAAAAACAGTGAATATGTTCCAAATATTGAAAAATTGTATCCACTATTCAACTGGAAACTAATTTGGGAACATGTAAATAATAAGTATATAGAAAATAAAAGTAGAGAAATTTTGTTTAAGTATGTTCATGAAATTTTAAGTACAAATGATAGGCTAGTTATGATGAAAATAAAAGATGTTAAGGAATGCGGTTGTGGATACATAGAAACTAACATGCATTTGGTATATTTCTGTCCTTTGGTTAAGAATTTGTGGTCCTGGGTATTCGAATTGCTTAGAAAATGTTGTAAATTGAAAACTAATAACAGGTTAAGGATTATAAAACTAGATTTTGAAGCTAATTCAAACAGAGATGAAAATACAGCAATGGTAATAATAGCAGATTTTATTTCAAGTATCTGGATGGCAAGACAATTGGGAATAAGTGCTGAACAGCAAATTATTAAGTGTATAAAGAATAGACTGTTAAATACATTTCATGTAAATATTATTGGATATAAGAATCGTGTTAAAAATATTTTCACAAATCAGTATGTTTCTAACTTGAAAACATATTTAGAAAAATAATAAAATAAAAATATAATTTTATCATACAATAGATGTTATAATGTATATACAAAAAATGTAAAATATAATTTGTGAAGGAATATTTCTTTATAAAAGGGAAAAATGTATGTTAAGAAAATGTAATTGTATTTTCATAATAAAAGATAAAAAAAAATCGGTGCTCTCCAAATTCATATCAGAGGAAAAGTTCTGTGCTATCCCTGGAAGGTCAATCGTTAACACTAACACCTTGCTAAGAGATGTAATATACTTCCTGAATAATGAGAACAAGAAAGCTGCCCTAGTAAATATTGATTGATATAAAGCGTACGATAGAATTAATCTGGATTTTCTTCGAAACGTTATCCAAACTTGGATTTTCTTTAGAATTTGTAAACTAGATTAGAATGCTTTATAAGGATGTCAAAAATTGCATATCCACAAATGGCCATACATCTGAACCTTTTCTTATAAGAAAGTCTGTTCGACACAGTTGTCCATTATCGATGATTTTATTTGTTATAGCTCAAAAACCATTGTATAGAATGTTGAAGGTTAGGGTCGGAACTTTTTTTCTCCAGGTCTTCCGAATGGGTTAAAAATTGTAGTGGTTGGCTTTGCTGATGGTACCACTATTGTTGTGAATAGGTTGGAAGGTATTGAGGAAACTTCACGGGTTATTAATTAGTATGAAGAAGAATGTGGAGTGAAATTTAGCAAAAAAAAAAAAAAAAAAAAAAAAAAAAAAAAAAAAAAAAAAAAAAAAAAACCTACACTAGGACTTGGATAGTAGAAAGCCAAACTCGAATGGCCAGAAGCTGGGATAGAAGTAAAACGAGGCAGTTTTAAGATCCTAGGTATAATCCATAACAATGAATTATGAACTATATGTAAGGGTGAACTGGGAAAATATCAAAGATATTATTTAAAAACTGTTAGGGCCGCTTTATAAACGAAGACTAACTTTATTCTAAAAGAGTGTAATAGTTAATGTAACTGTATTATCAAAAGCGTGTTATGTTTCTCAGGTGTATCCAATTCCAGCTGATATTGGTAAATATATATAATAGTGTACATTCAAATATCTCTGGAATGGGAATTATCAACCCATTAAAAGGAAAACTATGTATCTTCTAAAGAGTCAAGGAGGATGTGGTATTGGAAATCTAACTGTGTAAGCAAATTGTATGCTTTTCAACGGCTTTTACAAAATTATTTAAATAGATCAATGGGATGTGTAATAACTGCACATTATTGTAAGCTGAGGCTTTCTTGTCTTGTTGATTTCAACAGATTTCGCGAATCCACCATTCTTAGCACTCCATAGTACGACAAAATAATAACGATATTTCATTCTGTAATAAAGATAAAGACCCATCCTTTGTTGAAATTAAAACACATATTGTTACCTGCTGAGAGGTGAATCAGTTCTGCCAAGTATTGAAGAAAATATATCCTTTGTTCAACTGGGAATATAATATGAAAAAAAAAAATAGGTAAGTGGATTGATCCAGTAAATAGAGAAAATTTGTTTAAATACAGCCAGGAAGTCTTAGCTACAAAAGATAGGTTATATATGATGAACATTACGGACAGTTATTTGTGTGGTAATTGTGGAGAGCCGGGAACAATTATGTTCTTAGTATATTTTTGTAAATTTAGAAGAATTGTTGTGAATTGGATCAAAACATTTTTGAATAAGGTTTGTAAAATAAATACAGAAAGCTTTCTAAAGGTTTTACAACTGTATTTTCAGGCCTATTGAAAAAAAGGGATATAAAAATAGCAATGCTATTGATAAGTGAATTTATAATAGGGATTTGGTATCTTCATAAGGTAATGCCATTACCACATGTATTAAGTATGATCTCCTTCATTAAAAGTAAAATATTTATATTAAGATTTATAGTATATTGTTAAAGTCACCTGGGGATAAATGTCTTTTACATTTTACTAAAGAATATTTTCATTTCGAGAAGAAACAGTAACATTTGTATAGATAACAAATTCCATGATGATCATTGAAGATTAAAATATATACATGTACCAATCTTTATTTATCATATTGTTAGCTAGTTTTGTTTATTAGGTTTTGTAAATATTTATCTGAGTGACTAGTGTTAGAATATGAAAATGGTGAATTACAAACCACATCGTGAAAACTAATATTAATGTATAAATATATGTTTTATAAATATATATTGTTGAAAATAAACGTTCAAAACTATATTTTAAACATAAAACTTACCCGCTGGTTATATAAGAATGGCAGATATGCCAGGTGCACACAAGCGCCCTGGCGATAGATAGGCCAAACTATTCCAATAACTTCAGATCAGAACTTCCCTGCGCTCTTGCGAGCAAGAGGTGTTGGAATTCACTCGTGATTAACCTGGATTTTAGATATCTAATTTTCGGGTTCTGGTATTCGCTTATTTGTTGATTTGATCTGTGATCACGTGTTTATAACTTAAAAGGTAGGATTAGAAGGTTTTTCAACCTATTTCAAACCTCACGAAAGCATAAGGGTGGGATGTAAACATCTCGTCCATTGATGACGTCACAGCCTTATGACGTAGGCTAAAAGTCTGACTTGCTTTTTTACAAAGAATGATAAGTGTATTCTTTCTTTTGAAGTATTAAGTTTTAAATCAAATTAAAGGATCTTGTTATTTTAAGAAAATGTTATCCTTTTAATGGGTTTTCTTTAGATAATCTTCGATCTGTTTTCAAAGAATAACTAGTGTTCAGTTTATATTTGTTACGCAGTTGTCAGTAGCGATATTTATGAATAGTACATTCTTCTTACAACTCAAGGTTTTAAGTTATACTATATAAAAGGAACATGTTATTTTGCAATTAATTGATCCTTTCGGTATTTATCTTTAGTCAGAGATTAAAGGAAGTTACAGTTCAGTTAATGTTTATACGACGCAGTATTCTTTACAATCGATGTAGCGCACGATTCTGTGTATCGTTGTTTACTTGGTGATTTTGTGGAATACTAAAATTGTTCGTATATTAATTGTAGATGTTCCAATGGGTACGGGTGATAATTCGCCTTTTATTGGAACCCCTTAATTTAAGGGTTTATTCTAATTTATAGATATTCTTTTCTTATATCTATTAAGGTAATATTTTGTTGCATTTATATGGGATTCGGTGACTTTTGCATTCCCATTCAAACCATTGATAGAATTGTAAGTCTCTCTCTACGGGGTTCATTTCGTTTTAGAGAGCTTATACTTTGGTTTTCAATAATTGTGAAACTATATTTTCAACAAAGAGTACAATGCAAATTTTTTAGTGCTAAATTAGGCAGTGAATTCTATAGTGGAGTGGGGCTTCTATTCGGACCTGTCGTTATCCTAGCCTTAGACCTCTGTCAAGCCCCTGGACCCAGGGGAGAAGTTAAGTCGAACGGCAAAAGGAATCGAGAGGGTAGCTGGGGGTTGCAGTGTTTTAAGATCCGAACAGAAGTCCTCTCGAGCGTTTTCTGTCGATCCCCAGAACGCTCACCCTCGCTATAGATAAGACGAGGTAATAGTGTTTTCTAACTTTAAAGGCACGCTTCAGGCGCGAAACTGAAAACAAAATTAGATTCATTCTGTGTGTGTTACGTTTCATGCGTCGTGGACGTAATGCTACCGCGTCCACCAGATGGGTGTCGTCTCCCGACAGTGGGAAGCGCTATGGGATCGACGAAGATAATGCTGCATACGTTTCGCCTAAGGTTGATCCTTGATCTTTGCTGTTAGACATAAACAGCAACTATCTTCGTTTATGCAGTCTTATCAGCCTGCCGTTGGCAGTGCGGTTGGGTGTCACGATTCCGGTTTTGACGCAGTAGCACAGGCTACGTGCCTTTTCCGGTGATGACTCGTTGTCGCACTGGCGGCCTACCAGCCGCAATGTTCAATGGTGGGAGAAGGTGGATGCATCGCTTCGATTACCTACTCAACGCCAACCGACCGCTCATAGCGCCTAGTATAAGTCTATTCAGGCACGCCGACGTTCGCCAGGCAGCAGAGCATCCTACCAAGCGACATGACAGACAGCAGAGCCGAGCAAAGCGTCAGCGGAACGGTGCGAGCGTCAGCATCAGTGTGGATGCTCCAGCGTCAGTGTGGACGCTTCAGCATCAGTGTGGACGCTTCGCTACCTATGACCGTCTAGCGTTGGGACATTGTTGCTCCAGGCACTATATTAAGAAATAAATCTTAACTAGAAAGATATCATATTCTCGGACCAAGGTCTGCTGGGCTAATTCTTGGTTGGGAGAACTAGAATTAAAACCTCTAAGCATTGAGGTCTGAATTCAGAATCCTAAGGAGTGGACTCCTAGGAATCAAGACTTCTCTTCCTAGGATAGAGTATTGAAGGAGGAAGGGTGTAACTTTCAGAAGCTAATGAGAGTTTTTCTGAAGAGTTTCCCTTTTATCTTATACCTGCTGCTCCTCGTTCCAACTTCAGAGTTTTCGCTTTTTTCGTTGAAGGTGTGTCTATTTATTTCATTTTTATGACTAGCCAGGCTACAACCCTAATTGAGAAAGCAAGATGCTTTAACCCAAAGGGCTCATATAAGGAAAGATGGCTCAGTGAGTAAATAAGAAATTGAATAAATTAACATTAAATCATTCTCAGAAAAGTAACGAACCGTACTGTAGAGGTTGATGCAGCGCCTGCAGCTGCAACAGCAGGAAGTGCATTAAGGCCTTTATGAGAACAGAGCGTAAGAGTATATCTCCCACCATGGGCAGATCTTTTATGATTTAATGTATTACGGTTTAAAACGCTCTTGTTCAGTGGCTCGTAAACATAGCACAGTGCACTGGAGGAGGTGTTAGTTCGTGTTTGTCTTACTCCTACCCCGACACCTCTTCCTTACTTCCCAACCCCTGGGAGAAGGAAGTTCGGTAGGCTGAGGTACATCACGGACCTTGTACGCTAAACGTATGTTCCATCGAGCGATCCTGTCGATGCAGTCCAAGACGTTCCCTATCCGCTTTGGAATGATGAAGTAAAGCTCTTTTCTTTGCCTACGATTGTCGAACTATGATGTCACAACCATGTGACGTAGTCTCTTAAGAAGAGTGAAGTTTGAATGTCTTGAAGCGATCAGTTTGTCATTGCTATGGTATCACGGATCTTGTAACTTTTTTCTGCGTAATAGGACGCAGTTCCCTGACGAGGATGGTGTTCTGCGTTTTCTCTGTCTACTAGACTAGGAAGTTACTCGTCATGTACGCACGCGAACAGGACTTACCCTCGCAGCAGGCGTGTCGCGATGCTTAAACTGAAAGCAATCGAGCATGTTTTCTTCCACGAGAGAAGCGGAAGTCAGACAAGTTGCATACAATATTAGCTCTTCCTCTGGAATCTTACGCACTTTCAGGGAAGAAAGAGTTTATCCTCGTCGAAGGACACGAAACCTAGACTTAGTAGTCACCAACCAATACGTCCAAGACCTTTCAGGAGTAGTTTGTTTTCTAATAACTTATCCAGCAGTAACTGATGTTTGCCGGAGGTTTTCTTTTCAAAAGAAGGCCACGTGTTAGCACCAAAATCGTGTAAAACACATAGTTCTTCGAGAGAAAAGGTGCTCAGTTTTCTTCTGTTCACGCTTCCTATCCTCCCCCAGTTTGGGGGAATGTCTAGTACTTTCCTCTGGGGTCTAGCAACTACTGTTTACGGTATCTCGCAGCATTGGATACGTTCAGGTCGCGCACAAGGCGCGATGGAAATGTCATAAGGACTTTCCCAGGTCGCTCACGGGACTACGGTTGATGATCTCTCATAGCCATCGCTCACGCTTGAGTTGGCGCGAACGCTGCCCCACGAGTGTAGGTTTGGTCTGAGCTAAAAGAGGTCAATTCCATCTCTTTTTAGCGTTTATGATTCTCGGGGGGAAAAAATTTCTCCTAAAAGAGTTAAGGACTACCATAGACCAAAGAAAGTCTTCCGTTAGTATCAGACAGCGTAGTTCTCCGATGATCAACAACACTTCCTCGCAGAGATATGCTCGTGTTACGGGAAGCGTTAGAGCAGACGCTTGTAGCAGTCTGGTCTCTCTCTTACGGCAGACGTCACGCAGAAGCAGACGCCAGTTCTGGTCTCTCCCTCACGCAGTCACAGACGCAGATGTCAGTCTGGTTGTATGCTGGACGCTGACAGTCAAAGTTGATCCTTTCAACAAGTTGTCTCATCTTCGCGGTCTGCGGGACACGCGACTACCACTCATGCGGACGCATGCTACACGCGGACAGCTCTCAGCAAACTGGTCAATCTGAAATCCTAAGCAACCTGGACGCATGTGTCAGTCTGGACATAAGCTGGTTAAGGTCAGTCAGGTTTTTCCCGCGTCATGATAGACTAACAGTTGCTTCTTTGCGCCACTGACCGGACGCGATGCTGTCGCCCCCTCGCGGCACGCTGTAGATTTGCAACAGGCGGGACGTACACAGAGCGCTGTATCCACATGGCAAGGTGAACGCATACAGCACGCTGACACCTTTCGGCACAGCAAGTACATGCGGCATTATGATCTCATGCTAGACGCATACAGTCAAGTCTTTTTCTCACAGCAGTATGGACAGACTGTTGTCTCTCCTTCGCGTCTCTCTGGCCATGCAGCTAACGCTTCCTCGCGTCAAGCTTTTGGCTTTAAGTATGTTGAACAATCGCTGGTTACACGCGATCAGTCTTAACCTCACAGCATGAGGTTCACGTTACTGATGCTTCTTTTCAACGAGCCTAGCTTCAATATTGGTTTCTTGCAACCGATCTGGACGCGTTTCGGGAGGCAAACTAGATCTTGACTCTCTCTCACGATAAGTTGAGCATATGCAGCATGCTGGAACCATACTGGACTTATGCTGGGACCATGCTGGGTGCATGCTGGAAGCATGTCATCAGCCCGTTTCCCCGTGTCAGGATCATGAACCCTTTATTTTAAACCATCAAGCTTTAGGTCTAGCTGCCTCCATTATTTCAGAAAACCCATAAGATCTACAGGGTTGTTCGAAGGAGGCAGCTGAGGCTATCGCTTGCACAAAGGACCTTTGCCTCAAGGTTTTGCAGCTCAAAATAGGAGGTTTTATGGAGTGGTGTAGAGCTAAAGCAGTCTCTTCATTTAGTAACTCTAGAACACAAGTGGCCTATTTCTTCTTAGACCTTAGAAGAAAACACATTTTTCCTCCTCGACCATCAAGGGGTACAGGAGTGTGCGGGCAGCTGTCTTCAGACGCAGGAGATTGGATCTATCATATAAAGACCTTATAGAACTTCTCAGATCATTTGAGATGACTTAGAAGCGTCAGCAAGATTCGCCAGCCTGGAATTTAGAGGTTGTTTCTGGAATTCCTCGGTAGTGACAGATTCGAGCCTTTACACTTGGTTTCTTTGTTAAGGTTTAACTTTGGAGACTTTTCTGAGTAAGTCTGGCAATAGTTGAGAGTCAGTGAAGTTCACTCTTTTAGCAAGAACATGGACTTCAGAATGAATAAACCATAGGTGCCTTGCAACCTTTATTCTTGGTCATTAACAAACGTCCTTCTCATCCATGGCCTAAATCTTTCGAGATCACTATCCTCTCGAATATGGTTTGTGAAGGGTTGAGGAGAGTTGTTTGTCTGGTAAAAACAATGAAGTTTTATCAGGACAGGACTAAAGAAGTTAAGAGACTATTCAAGGCTCTTGGGTACACGGTCAAGAAGCCTGCTCTATCTATGTCTAAAACGCTCTATCATCTCGTATAGACTTTAATTACAAAGGCTCTTTCACACTGTGGTGTGACAGATCTTAAGCTGTCAAAAGAATAAAGACTCATGAAGTTAGATCTGTGGAAGCTTCTGTAACTTTTAAGCAAACTGTTCTCTGCAAAGCATCGTGCATACAGCCTGTTGAAGGGGTAATCCTATATTCGCCTTGCATTACTTATACCGTTTCCAATCTCTTTATGAGGACGGTTACGTTTTGGAATCATTCGTAACAACGAGTGCAGTAGTAGGTGAAATATCCACCACTATATTTCCCTAAATTCCTAGTACCCCCTGTTCTTCTCTTGGAACTTTTATATATGTTTTTATGATTGTACGTTAAGTGGTTATTTTTAACTCTTAAGTGAATTTCCAATCATGTTGCTGTCTCTGACCCGCCACCAAGGGTGTCAATCAGCCATTCTTATATAAACCAGCGGGTAAGTTTTATGTTTAAAAATTATATTTTCATAATAAAATAAATTTTTGAACATACTTACCCGCTGGTTATATAAGTTATAATCCCGCCCTCCTACCCTCTAGAGACCGAGAGGCATGGAAGGTCTGAAGTAATTGGAATAGTTTGGCCTATCTATCGCCAGGGGGCTAGTGTACACCTGGCATATCTGCGATTGCCACGAGATTTCGAATTTCTGCGAAGTGTCCAAGATACTATTGCCATTCTTATATAACCAGCGGGTAAGTATGTTCAAAAATTTATTCTATTATGAAAATATCACTTTTCTTAAACGTAAGAAAAAGTTTCAGATATCATGGCTCAGCAAAAGGGCAAATTTCCCTGAAGTTCTAACTGATCATGCAAGGATTTTCGCCTTATGGGAATGTAATTTGCCCATCAATGGCATTTGCCAACGCACTGGGTTTCATCGCTCTACCGTACATAAATGGATTTAATGATGGCAAGAGGAAGGGACCTTATAAGAGCCTGTATTGGAAGACGAAGTGACATTTCTAGAGGACGAAACCCTTATAAAAGTGTCGTAAGTAAGTGCATTTACTTCAGCCGTTCAAATAACAAGGGACCTTCAACTTGATTGCAGTACCCATAAAACAAGAAAGCTGTCTCCATTTCACTTAACATTCATTGCGACGTGCCAGCAAGGAATTGCTAAACCTCACTGCAAGAGAACATAGAATGGGATTTGCCCAGCAGTATTCAGTAGAGGATATCACATTTTGACAGTGTAATTTTCACTGATGAAAAATGTTTTTAGTCAGTGAAACGGGTAAGGTTTTCAAATGTTCCCCATATTCAGGAATCCTCAAGTATCGTAGTTTTAGTTCCTCATATGAGTTAACCCATCAGGGAAATCATAAAGTCCTTTACTTCATTCAAAGTCAAAGGTATGCATAATTTAATCAACCATTCAATAACTTTATATGTAGACCATGATCCATAAACTTGACCAAGTTTTGCAAGTTATTTCATGTGCACTGTTTTTCCTGTTCTTTGCAAATCAAGACTATTTATACATTGTATACTAGTAACCAATATAACTTTTCTTATAAAATCTTTAATTTGAATACCTATATGTTTTGTTAACATGCAACGTAGTTTTATGTATTCTGTATTCTTATTAAATATTATATATATATATATATATATATATATATATATATATATATATTTATATATATCATATATATATATATATATATATAGACACACACACACACACACATATATATATATATATATATAGACACACACACACACACACACATATATATATATATATATATAGACACACACACACACACATATATATATATATATATATACACATTTAAATTCCGTCCGTCAAAGTTGTAGGCTGGGATTAAAAATTGGCCCATTAGCCAGTTTACCGCAAACTTTTGAGCTGAGGGGTCACGCCGGTAGTACACGACTTTTTTTAAATATAAAGGTATAGAAAATAGAAAACAATATTTGTGATTTTCAAGTGACTATTGAACAACATACTGAAGGACTGTTATAAAATTTGCAAGGGATTTAAACGTAACTGGAAACTGTTAAGGGAATCACAGTTTATTTCCACTTGGCTTTTTATCCCTGGAACTACAGTACAATGTCGTACAATATTATGTACCCAAATGTTAGGGAAATTACGACAATGGTCCATAAGTTACTATTTTCAAGTTTCCTAGAATTGAAGAAAGAAAAAAGTAAATGGCTTAGGAACATAAAAAGAGATTTCCAATCAACAGCAAATCACCAGGCAAGTTTGTAATATTTTAAGCAGCTCTCTCTCTCTCTCTCTCTCTCTCTCTCTCTCTCTCTCTCTCTCTCTGGTGTATATGGGTGGCCAAGGACATTACGAGTCATGCGATTTCAGTTTTGTTAAAATGTATTTACTTGAAATGCAGAATGGTGTAACTACACAACGATAATGAATTGCAGTCCATTGGTAGCGGTTTTAACTTTTATTACGAAATTTTACTATTAAGAGTTCCATATTTATTTTCACAGTTTTTATAATATAAAATATTTGCCTTTTGTAAAGTAGACAAATTAATAGATTGTGTCAGAGTTGCTAATAACAGCTATTTATCTTACCTACTACTTGTTACGTTTCCTGATTATCGTATATCATTGTATTTGCAGGTTTGTTAACACCATGTCCATGCTGATGATATTGTGAGGGAAATTTCTATTGTTGATGACAAAACTGGGAAGAAAATTGCTGGTAAAAAAAACGCGCCCATATTTTAGAGACAATGCTGTTCCCACCTTGTTTCCGAATAATCCTTAATATTTTTGCCAAACAGAAATTCGAAGAGAGTCACCGGATTCTAAAAGGCGAAAGATAGAAGAAGCAATATTCAAAGTTGCTATTGAAAATAGTTTATCGGATCCTAAGGAATACGAAAAGCAAATTGGACGATGCGATAAATGGAAAAGCAATATGGTATCCTGCAACCCCACCACAGTTATCTATAGTCTACCGCCACCCTGCTGCAAAATGCAGACTTTTGTTTTTCAAGTTTGACACCGTACACATCCTGAAGTGTGTCAGAAATAAGTGATTGAGTCTTGAGGATGTTTGCAAAACAATGGTATTTCCAAAATTTCCGTTCAATAACATTTCAACTATCTCCTTTTATCCTTCGTTCCCTGGAAGTCATTGAAGGATTTGTATATGGTAAAATCTGATTTACTGTTAAATATATATATATATATATATATATATATATATATATATATATATATATATATATATATATATATATATATGTATGTATAAAGTTACAATTAAAACGTTACGGCCATCCACATTTGAATAAAAAACATAGATTTAGTTCTCATTATTTTTAATGAATATGTTATTCAAGCAATGCAAAATCTTGAGAAAGAAAAACAATGATCTAATTACGATGATACAGCACATTTAATAGAGATTTTATGGATTTGATGGTCAATAGTTAGTGTAAAGTCAATGTCTAAAGGGAAAAGAATTAACAATGAATACTGTACCCCACTTACCTGTGATGGTAATGATATGAAATAAAATTTCTTGTTAGTTTCTTAACTAGTTAGATACTTGGGGAAGATTTTCTGGTGGAGAATTGACAAAATAAACACTTATAGCCATAAAGCACACGTTTTTCCCAGATGGTGTCATAATAATTATAGTTAGAAACATCTATGATATTATGAATAAATTTACGCAAATTTTTTATCTTTTTATTATTAAATTTTACAAAAGGATCAATACAATGACTTCATATATACAATATAAAATAATAATAAATTACATCCTTTACAAATAACAAAGTAAGTAAGCCTTATATCCTATAGAGTAACTTATATTTCTTTTTATTCTTTATTTTACAAAAGCATTAAGTACATAATCTTTGGTAAAGAGCTTGTCTAATTTATTCACATAAACTTTACTCAATATAACTTTGGTTTTTGACATTTTATTCACTATATAAGTTATTAGGTTTGGGTCGTCTGCCAAAAGACCCAAAGATCGACCCAACCACACTCCTGCTACAAAATCTGATAGTAACACCATTGCAGTGTTTTCGTCTTTCTTCGATGGTGTCTTAAAATCTAACTTAATAATTCTTAGTAAACTATCTGTTTCAATTTTACAACAGCTATTTAGTATTGACTTTAACCAAATCAGAATGTTTTTTGACGAGGGACAAAAATAAAATATGTGCATATTATTTTCAATACATCCACAAAAGAGACATTTATCTTCATTCGAGATTTTCATCATATGAAGCCTATCTTTGGTATTAAGTATTTCATTAACGTATCTATAAACTGTATCTCTGCTGTTCTTATCAATATACTTATTATTTACATGCTTCCAAATCTGTTTCCAATTAAAAAGCGGGTACAATAACTCTATCTTTGGTTTATAGTCTTTACAGTTCATTAGTAACTAGTATATTTCTTTAATAGACACCTTAGGATAATTCTTTAAACTATATACTTTCCTTAAAACATCTATCATCTCACTATAATATGATGTGATAAAAATAGTACAATCTCTATAAGTTTTATCAGCTTCCATTAAAACACTAGCTTTTATTTTACAATAATAATACATAATCTCGAAACCATAACACTTACTCATAGAAATCTTGTTAAAAGTTCTGAACATAATAGCTTTCGATTTATGTACAATATTCATTATTCCTAGCCCTCCTTCTGCCCTTGGTAAAAATACGGTGTTTCTTGCAATGGGTTCACAGGTTCCATTCCATAAATATCTAAATAAACTCCTCTGTATTCGTTTGGCACAATCCTGTGGAACTATATATACATGTGACACATACCACGTTTTTGCCAAAATTTTACAATTAATTACAATACATTTTTGAAACACAGTCAGCTTCCTATTCCTAAATATACCTATAACTTTGTTTATCTTACTCTCTAGATTATTCCAATTTAGATTAACACTATCTTGATAATTATTACTATGATAAACACCTAGTATTTTACAGGAGTTATGAAGATAATGACATCCATTTATTGGCCATTCTGATTTATTTCTCCATTTCCCAATGCCTAAAATTGAAGTTTTCTTTCTGTTTAAATTTGCACCACTTGCCTTTTCATAATCTGTGATTATATTAAAACATTCTAATATTCCTTTGTCACTAGTAACTACGATAACAGAATCATCAGCATATCCTAGAACAGAAACCTTTAAATTATTTGGCAAATTCAATGACATTTCTACGAGCTTAATCTTCATCATCCTGTAAAAGGGTTCCTGGTAGATAATAAACAGAATCATGGATAATGGACACCCTTGCCTTACCGATTTTTTTATAGGGAATGGATCAGAGATATTACCATTTATGCATACTACACTTTCAGCGTCATTATATAACATTTGTATTAGCTGAATGAAACTAGGATCAAAACCAAAGTTGCTCAATATAGCATATAAAAAGTCATGATCAACACGATCAAAAGCTTTAGACCAGTCTAAATTTATTATCGCAGCTTGTTTATCATTATCATTTGCATAAATCATAATATCTCTCATGATGGAATTCAAGTTGATAATTGACCTATCATCAACACAACTAAACTGCTCGCGGGAAATAATTAAATGTAACACATTCTTTAACCTATTAGTTATTATTTTCGCTATTATTTTAAAATCCACGTTTAGCATTGTTATTGGCCTCCAGTTTGTAATAAAACCTAAATCTCCTTCCTTCGGTATAAGCGTTATTATTCCTTTATTCATTTTAGAGATGGTCTTATATTTAAAAATAAACTTTACTAAGCTCATAAAATCGTTTTTTATTTCTTTCCAAAACTTTTTGTAAAACTCAACAGTGAGACCATCTATTCCCGGGCTTTTGCCGTTCTTCATCCCTCTCAATGCTTTTAGTACTTCAGACTCTGTCACTTCTGAGGTTAAAATATCATTCTCATTCCCATCAATAACTTTATCTACTAGATTCAAAAACAGGTCTTGATAAGACTTATGACATTTCTCTTTTTTGAAAAGTTTTTCAAAATATTCCCTTATATTTAACGCAATAGCTTTGGGATTTAGTATTTCGGTACCATCGTCCCTCTTTATCTTATTTACATACGATTTAGAGTTTTTCTCCCTCCCTAATAGGTACGCTGAAACTTGTTCACCCTTTAACTTATCATCCACTTTTGCTCTAATTTTGACTCCTTCACAGATCTCGTCTTGAATACTATTTATTCTTAATTTCAAAGAGTTCACTAACGAAAACTTGTCCTTATTCAATACCCCTTTTCCTATTTCATCTTTCAACTGGTAGTTCAGTAAATTCAATAGCCCATATTTTGCTTGGTTAATCTGCTTTGAACACGTAATAAAGAAAGATTTCAGTTGAGCTTTTGCATATTCCCACCAACACAAAATATTTCCAACTCTATCTTTGCTCCTCTTGATATTATTCCAATTCATAAGAAAATTGTCTCTTACAATATCTGTATCTAGAATATTACTATTAAGTTTCCAGTACCCTTTACCTAGCAACGCTACATTTTCTAATTTCAAAGCTAATACTATAATACAATGATCAGTCCAGCTGACAGGAATATTTTGAATATTTGCCACATGGTTATGTAAATCTTTTAGATAAAACCTATCCAGCCTTGAACCATAATTCTCCCTAACATAAGTATACTCCACTTGGTGATGACATGAATTCCAAACATCTATGAGTTTCAAGTTGCTTTTCAAGTTTACTAATGACTTTGATAGAAGTTCACTATCGGAATTAGAACAATCTCTCATACAGGTAATAGAATTCCAATCTCCACCCATTATGATATTACTTATATTGTTCCTTAAGAAATATAAAATATCTGTATTAAACAATTTCTCCCTTTCTTTCCTCTTACTATTCCCAGCTGGAGCATAAACATTTAATAATTGAACAGTAACGTTTGAATAGCGGCAATTAACACTCATTACATAGCCATCAGTATTGTTTTCAAAATTCAAAATTTCCACATTAGATGTTTTATTTAAAAAGATTGCTATTCCACCCTTAAGAATTTGTGTATAATTAATCAACACTTTGCAGTATTTTTCAACATATTCCAATTTCCCTTCCCCTTTTATATTGTGCTCTTGGACGAAAATTACATCTAGATTATAAAGAAACATAAAGTTTATTATTTTAATTTGCTTATTCAAAGTATTAAGTCCATTTACGTTAACTGTAGCTACATTTAATGTGGATGAAATGAATTTTTTATATTATGTAAAATACATTTACAATACAAGATTAAATTGCTTTAAGCTTCTTTGTACACTTTCCTGTTTCATCGTCTGATGATAAATTCTGGTTTGTCCTTTCCATGTTTTGGCACTGGTCTTTCTTCAACGTTATCTTGAGTTTATTGCCAGAGTCTGTTTTCGTATGCCATGTTTCCATTTCCAAATCAGTACTGTAAAGTTTTCTTTGGGCCGTAAGTAACTCATATGTTTCCTCACAATCCATTTTTCCCTCCTGATTACCTTTTATTATACTCGCTGCTTCATTTCCTGTTGATAACTCGTTTTCTTTAACATTTTTATGAATCTCAACCTTTGTTTTTAATCTACGCAATTCACTTACACCTATTGGTTGGGAAACCCTAATTCCTTCATCGTCATCATCCTGCTCGTAATCAAGGTTATCCACAAAAAGATCCCTTTCATCTCCATAATTTAGCCCACTGCCGATTACCCCTTTCTCCAGTTTTCCATAAACATTTTCTTCCCTTATGCAGTCCACAGGTTCTCCCAATACAATTTCCTCGTCCGGTTCTTTCCCTATCTCACTTCCAGCAGTCCTTTTTGATGTGCCTTTCCCAAGTTTTATCGAGTCACCTTCATCCTTTTCTTTCTCAGAATAATTTTTTGAGATATCCTTAACAATTTCTTCTATTGTGCAATCTAAATCCTGTTCTTCTATTGAATTGGGTCCTTTAGCCTTTCCCAAGTTTTATCGAGTCACCTTCATCCTTTTCTTTCTCAGAATAATTTTTTGAGATATCCTTAACAATTTCTTCTATTGTGCAATCTAAATCCTGTTCTTCTATTGAATTGGGTCCTTTATCCTTATCCGTACCTTCGGTCACTATATCAGTATTTTGATAACTTTGGTTATCTCCTCTTTCTTCAACTGTTGCCTCTTCTACATTACCTTTGTGCAACTCATTTGCTTTTACGCTGGTCTCATCCTTTCCTTCCGTAGGTAGGTGAGGGAACTCTCCTTCTTTAAACTTATATCTCACATCTTCGTAACTGCAGTCTTTAGCTAAGTGACCTATTTCACCACACCGAAAGCATGTCCGTGGCTGCCCATTATATAAGATGGTCAAGGTAAATCCTGAAACCGTAATTGATGATGGGACATTCTCTTTTAGTCTCATGCGGGCTGTCCTGACTCCAGTCAATAGCCCTTTGAATGGTCCGTCAGCATACCTGTTTACCCTGATTCCTTCCACTTTTCCATATTTTGATAAAACCTCGATCAGCTTTTCATCTGCGAATCCGAAAGGAGCATTCCTTATTGAAACATACGTAATGGAGTAGCTAAGATTCACTATCTTTACATTTCCTAACTGGTCTGAACACACCTCTTTGCCTTCATAATTTTCCATGAGATCATTAAACACGTTTGGTACTACTTTAACAATTACTCTGTTTTTATTTATAAATTGAACTCCTATAATTGAGTTATGAACCAATTTCATGTTATCAAACAACATTTTGCTAACAATATCCATAGTCGGGTGTGCAGTAAACTGCAGCCCAAAGGAGTCCTTTCTCCTAAACGGTGTTGAGTATGACCCCATACTGTTACACTGAAAATAGTCACTAAAAGAGTCAATAGATGGCAGCACCGTCGCCACCGTCTAGCGCAGACTCCCCCACCTAGGCCAGGCTAGGGGGGGGGGGGGGGCACAACTCGAAATTAGAGAAAATCACAAGTTTCCAAGGTTTATAACTGCACTGTCACGTAACCCACATTAACTATGCCTATTTCAGCACTAACGGCACATATTCACCGAAAACCTCACAACATATTTTCGGCGAAACTGCAGCTATGACACCAGAAATAAGCAAAATTGAACAGAAGCCGCAACAGATTGTTGTTTACCTACAGGCTTCTTCTTCTTTCACAAATTGGTACTTTAAAATCTTAAAGAAATCAGAGAAAGATTCTTATGAATAGCACTTTTGATATTCTAAAGAAAAAGGGTGCTCGTTTTCAATTGGAAGAATATATATATATATATATATATATACACACACACACACACATATATATATATATATATATATATACTGTATATATATATATGGATATACATACATGCATATACATATATATACACACACAAACACACACACACACACACACACATATATATATATATATATATATGTGTGTGTGTGTGTGTGTGTGTGTGCGTGTATATATGTTTGTATGAGTAATACGCATTTAGATATTGAACACAGTTACAGACTCATAATGTAGCCAGCGTCTGGCTGCGCTGATAGTCAGGTCTGTCTACGTAGACGATGAGGCCAGAGGCTGAAGAGGCCTTCCAATCTCGGTGGTCAAGGTCAAGTACTGCATTATAATTGTTCAGTGGTCACTTTCCTCTTGGCACAGGTAGAAGAGGCTCTTTAGCTATAAGGAGCTCTTCTAGGATAGACAGGTCGGAGCCAGGCAAAAACTGCCCTTTTTTGGGGTCAAGGTTTTCTAAACTGATTCTGGTACTTTGAACCATGCTGATTCAAATAAGCTTTTGGGCCATCTGAAATTTTGCCCGAAATCCAAGATGGCGGCCAAAATCCAAAATGGCCACCAAAAATCACAAAATATTTTTTCACGGCGTTGGGTTTAGCTATCAAGATGCTTTATTCTCTCAGAATAGCTATTTTTAGGCAGAGGAATATGACCCTCTAGTATAAATTCCGAAAAAAAATGGATTTATCCTTGCGAAATCCAAGATGGCTGCCGGAGACGGCCCACCAACTTATGGATTGCGATAACTCCAGTTCTAGATGGGCTATGACAATAATATTGGTCTCTACCCCTAGGTTTTCAGGGGCAAGGAATCCGAATTTGTCATAATTTTGAACCACAGGCTATTCCAGCATGGTTATAATGCATGTCGGTGGATGCAAAGCGACACCAGTGACACCTACAAGACTACCAATGTTACCAAATGTGAATGAAACTGCATTCACACTTGATTCTACAAATATTAAAAACAAATTTGTAATGAACAGGTGTATTCCTAACATAATCATACAATGATTGTATCCGATATAGTCTTGAAAATGGGTACAAATGTCCATGATGTCAAATATCAGTGAGCTTTTACATTAGTGCCCTAACTGAGCACTTGCGAAAACTCTCTATTTTTTCTCTTTCCAGGTCCTATTTTTCCTCAATATGAAATGTCAAGATCACTATATCTGTCAGAGCTCAGACTTTCACAACTGTCAGTCACTGAGGTATCATCATCCGAATCTGTATCGTCTTCAGAACTATCCTCATACCCATCATCGTAGTCAACGGCAGTCATCAGCGGTGTCACATGAAGTTGATTTTCCACTGTAGGAGTTAATGTGTTGGAAAGTCAAGTATCGGGCATAATTCACATGCCCGAATGCAAAGCATTTTGGCAGTAGGGTCCTTTCTGCCGCTAAATGCATCATGATATCCTTATCCCTCACTGCAGCAATCAAACTCAGCATTGAAGAAACATCTCTCAACTATTCCACTGTCAATTTGGCTTGTGTCCCTTCAGCTTGCATAAGCGATGAACAGAGGTCCCTGAACTTGGATTCACCCAACAATGCATCAAGGTTTTCAGCAGATGGACTACATCTCAGCTTGGCAATCAGCTCCATGGTAGGCACATCTAGCTTCTCACTAACTTTCTCAGTTGTAATCCTGTACCTTAGGAGTGCCTCAAATGCCTGTTTGTGAAGCCTCACACTTCTTGCATAGTGTCGACCTTCTATGGCTTGGGCAACTGATCCATCGACAATTGCTTTGGCATCGACCCACCAGTCACTTAAACCTAAACACCAATACTTCTTGTATAGAACTTTGAGATTCACCAGGATGGTGTGAAATCCACCCATCAGTGGTATGATTTTGTCATACCTATCTTGGTGAAGCCAAGAAATGATCAAAATTTTACTGTTGATAGCTTCATCTGCATGTGCAAAAATGTAATCTACTTGCAGGTCATCAGCTATTTGCAGGATCATATCCATGTACCACTTAATTACATTGTCACTTGGAGGTAGGGGGACAACAGGGAGGTACTCCAGCTTGCACTTGCTAGTTTCGCACTTCGTGACATTCTTCATAAATGAAGTCCAAGATCCAACTGGTCCCAGCGGTTCTTTGTCAACATCAGGAAGACACTGGTCCATGCAGGTATCTCCGACAGCACTTACTAATACCCAGGCTATGTTGCGTTGAAGAGAGTCATCTATCAGCTTTGAATCTTTGTAATCATCAGTGAAGTCTGGAAATGATGGAGGTGGTGTCTTATTCTTCTTAGGGATCTTGAAGGATCCATAGTCTGGTGGCTCGTTGTCTTGAATATCTTGCTCATGCTCCTTTCTTGGAACTGTAGACCCCGCTGAGGGATCACCATCATGTCTGGCTTGGAAGATTGTCCCTGTTGTGTGATGTGTAGTGTGTGCTCCGGTAAGAGTTTGCTGCTTGCCATCTGAATTATCGAAGGTGACATGAACACTGCGGCCGCTAATAAAACCGGGAGGGAGCATCTTCTTATGTTGCATGGTAACTGACTTTGCCCAATTGCTATTCAACTGGCGCACATCAGAGTATGAGATTCCAACCCCGCAGCGATGAAGAAGTGTCGTGGCTTCCTTGCTGCCTGTTATCCGATGAACAGTTAGACTCAGGGCAGTTTCAATAGGCAAACGCTCAGAGGTTACCACCTTCTCCCAACTCTGGCTGATAGCTGAAATTTTTTTCTGCTTCTGCTTTGCTTGGAGAACAGGCATAACCATTAGCATCGACGGATCTCCTTTGGTTTATTGACCAACTGATGGCGTTGTATAGACATTGTAGGGGTCTATAACTATCTAGAAGACTATATAATTCTTCTGCATCAAGAGGCCACTTGATTGTCTGTCTTTGGGTAATCTTTCGTCGAATAAGTCTTGCAAATGCTTTGGTCAAATCCATCTCTTGTAGACCATGGCCCTGAATGGTAGCCTCAGTGTACGCAACAGGATTCACTTCACTGGAGTGCACCAGTAGCCGTTTGCCTATCTTGTGGAAAGAGACTGACTCGCTATACTTCTCAATTAATCTTTTTTTCAGTGTGTAGGTCTTTGAGATAGGTGGGTCTGAAAGTCCTTCGTCTTCACCCATCCGATGAACAGTTAGACTCAGTGCAGTTTCAATAGGCAAACGCTCAGAGGTTACCACCTTCTCCCAACTCTGGCTGATAGCTGAAATTTTTTCTGCTTCTGCTTTGCTTGGAGAACAGGCATAACCATTAGCATCGACGGATCTCCTTTGGTTTATTGACCAACTGATGGCGTTGTATAGACATTGTTGGGGTCTATAACTATCTAGAAGACTATATAATTCTTCTGCATCAAGAGGCCACTTGATTGTCTGTCTTAGGTAATCTTTCGTCGAATAAGTCTTGCAAATGCTTTGGTCAAATCCATCTCTTGTAGACCATGGCCCTGAATGGTAGCCGCAGTGTACGCAACAGGATTCACTTCACTGGAGTGCACCAGTAGCCATTTGCCTATCTTGTGGAAAGAGACTGACTCGCTATACTTCTCAATTAATCTTTTTTTCAGTGTGTAGGTCTTTGAGATAGGTGGGTCTGAAAGTCCTTCGTCTTCACCCATTTCCTTGATGTCGTTTATCAACTCTGACAGCAGGTATCCATCATGATTTTCAAAGACATTTCTGGTGAATAGGCAGAAGAACTGATCTACAATGCATGTTCTCAGCATCCAGTGAAAGTGACTTCGCATCATGACCGTACATATAGGTAAAGCTTCGTTAATATCGCTTATGATAGTAGAGGTCCTGCGAAAAGACGTCATATGATGTTCCACCAAAAGGGATCTTCAATCTGACAGCAGCTTCGTGGTGTTTATTGGTAGAATCGTCGATTCATTATTCCATTGCCTGCTGGAGATTGGTGAAAGCGTTATCTTCACAACACCTTCCGAGTCCACCTTCATTAAAAGCATTTTCATCAGCGACCGATGCTTCATTGCAAACAAAGCAGACCTTCTTTTGCAGTGATCCCCGCCGAACTCTGTATGGCTGAGGCGCAGGTTGACTAGTGGATGATTCTGAACCTGATTCTTCTGCAGACCCTGATTGCTGAAGTTGGCATGACTGACTTCCTAGACGGCCCAATCTATTTCGAAAGTTGATACGACAACTGTCATGAATTAAGAACTCATGTTTCTCTAAATCTAGCCAAAATGTCGCTAATCTAAATTCTGAATATGGGAACTGTGAGGACAAAGCTAACCTGCTGTCAATACAAGCCCACCTCTCTGCTAATCCTTTCAGTGACTCAAGGGCAGCTAGTCCAATCTCGGCCATGTCTTTATTATCATTGACCAGTTTGTTGCAGAGACTACAATGTACTCTACTTGGCCCTTTGCTTAGAAATGGAGCGGCTGCCATTTTGTTATCCTTTCCACAGTTTCAATGAATCTGAAATAAACTTCTGGTTAGTTTCATAAGAATGATACAGATGGTATGCAATTTCTTCAAACTTTCATGAAGAGAAAATTCATGAGAGTGTGAAGTTATTGCTTGTGTCATAAATTAGTGTTTATGAGACATTATTATGGACATTCAGACCCTTTAACATGACAATACACCTTAGATGATTGAATTTAAGTAGTGCACAGTGTAAAGATATTCACAAAATCACAGTGATTAGGAAATAACCGATAATGCATATCGGCCTATGCAGCTATAGTGAATTTTCATCGTGACAGATTAGCCTATGGTTCAAAGTGATGACAGATTTGAGTTCATTGCCCCTGAAAACCTAGGGATAGAAACCAATATTATTGTCATAGCCCAACTAGAACTGGAGTTATCGCAATCCGTAAGTTGGTGGGCCGACTTCGGCGGCCATCTTTGATTTCGCCAGGATAAATCCATTTTTTTTCGGAATTTATACTAGATGGTCATATTCCTCTGCCTGAAAATAGCTATTCTGGGAGAAAAAAGCATCTTCATAGCTAAACCCAACGCCGTGAAAAAATATTTTGTGATTTTTGGCGGCCATTTTGGATTTTGGCCGCCATCTTGGATTTCAGGCAAAATTTCAGATGGCCCAAAAGCTTATTTGAATCAGCATGGTTCAAAGTATCAGAATCAGTTTAGAAAACCTTGACCCCAAAAAAGGGCAGTTTTTGCCTAGCTCCGACCTGTCTAGGAGTAGGACACTCCGAAATCAAACTATTATTCTCTAGTCTTGAATAGTGCCACTATTATACCTTATTTTTCTTCCTCTTATTTTGATAACGTTTTTATAGCTTATATAGAAAATATTTATTTTAATGTTGTTACTGTTCTTGAAATATATTTTCTCCATATTTCCTTTATATATATATATATATATATATACTGTACATATATATGTGTGTATATATATGTATATATATATATATATATATATGTGTGTGTGTGTGTGTGTGTGTAGATATTTATATGTATATATATATATATATATATACTGTATATATACATATATATATATATATGTGTGTGTGTGTGTGTGTAGAAATCACGAAAGCTGACACGCGATGAATATAAAATGTATTATAGCCACGAAAGGAAAAATGAAAAGACTAGATTGGAGTTAGTATTTTCACCCATTAAGGACATCAACAGACTCAACAATGAGAATACATATACAAAGACATCGTATTTATACAGGAGAAGGGGATCCAACAGCAGTTAGTTTTTCAATGTCTGACAGCTGTTGAATCCCCTTCTCCTGTATAAATACGATGTCTATGAATATGTATTCCCATTGTTGAGTGTGTTGATATCCTTAATGCATGAAAGTACTTACTACAATTAAGTCTTCTCATTTTTCCTTTCGTTGCTATTATATATATATATATATATATATATACATACATAATGCAAACATATGTGTGTGTTCTGTGTTTTGTAGTCGAGACGTCTAATCATACCACAGTAAGAAATATTGCAACTAGATTTGTAAGCGTTGCATATAATTGTTCGCTTAGGTTGAGAAAAGCTTCGCCCATTTCTTGGAAATAATAAGGAGAAAAACCCTTTATATATTTTTTCGTGGGAACACTATAGACATCTGACGAAAGATTTCCCCTGATTGTCATCGGACTTTTGGATTTAACTGCAAAATAATTGCATTGGGATTGACAATTTCGCTACCATTATCCCTCCTAGCCTTATTCAGAAACGTTTTGGTATTATTTTCTTTTCCTAGCAGATAGTCTGACACTTGTTATCGCTTTAATTTATTATCAACTCTAGCTCTTATTTTGATTCCCTCACATATTTCAGCTTCAATACTATTCATTCTCCATTTTAATGAAATCAGTAATGACATTTTCTCTGCACTAAAAGTCGATTTCCTAATCTCCTCTTTTAACTGATAATTCATTAAATCAAGTATTCCATATCTTTCCCAATTTATTTGCTTTGAGCAACTTACAAAAAAAGGATTTGAGTTCTTTTGCAAAGTCCCAGTAGTATTCAATATTTTCAAGTGTGCCCCTCTTATTTCTAATCTCAGACCAAGCCGTCATGAAATTTTCTTTAACTTAATCGTTACTCAAATATTACAATTCAATTTCCAGTACCCTTTACCTAATAACATTATATTTTCTAATTTTATTGTTAGTTTGATTACGGAATAGTCAGACCAGCTTACACGTATAATTTCGAATATCACTTACATGATTTTGCAAATCTCTTACATAGAATTTATCTAACCTTGAACCATAGTTTTTTCTTGATATATGTATACTCTACCTGGTGGTTTAGGAGAAACCACGCGTCTTTCAATTTCAAATTATTTTTAAGGCATGCCAATCGTTTGACCAACAATATGATGGCGCTGCAATTTTGCCCTACACCCCGTAGTGATTGCTACACGTCTTATAAATCCTATCTTCAATATACCAGGCACTTGGCTTACATGTAGACCAAGAAAAGAAGAAGTCTTTACCGTTGATGATGAACAACTATAGGCCGGAACATTTTTTAAATACATCAATAGCATAACTAGACTGCCCATTAAAATCCAAGTGTAAAGAGCAATGTGTATCACAACTCTTCTGATTGGTGCATACAATTAGACTTTATGAGACATCATCTCAAGAATCTGGAACAATTTCATATTTCCGGTTTGCAAAAATTATTGGTCATACTTTTGTAAATTAGATTCCACACACAAAGGTTCTGGAATAAGCAGAACGCACAAGTACAGGAGGCCATGATCATCAAACACCAGTTATACTGACATAGGAACGTGATCTGTATGCCGGAAGGAAGTCCCACAATATAAATCTAATACGAATAAATAAAATATAGCCATCTTGGACCTATGGATATAAAATAGAAATACCAAGACCAAGCCATGGTAGCCTTCAAGAAATGCAAAATTCTACCAAGTCACCTTGAAAACCTTGTTAGCGACCGTGCGGTCCGTAGAATGAGAGTTAACAATGGGGTCACTGCCGTGGAGTAAGGTCACATATCCCATATCACCTTGAAGTGATGACAAATATATGCCAGACAAGAGGTCCCCGTGGCTCCGAATTTTCATTTGACAAGCCTCACGTATGGGAAGATGTACAATTCAATGATTGGCCCGGTGAGCTACAGCAATGCAGAGATGTGGCAGGAGTAATAATACCACCTAAATTAAGTGGTCCTTTTGGTAAAATTTATTTCCGAAATTAAGAAAATTACTGCATCCCTTTCACAAACATTTTGATTTTCAGGCAATCAAACAAACTGAAATCTTCCATATTCAAAATACCTACTTATAACTAATCGTATTCAAATTCATCATCTACTCTGGAACTTACTATACCTCCTTCAGTAATGATGGACTGCTATTACTTATTTGTTAGTTTGCTGCTTTTTATGCTTATTGATACATTTAACCCGGTGAATATAATCTTGTTGCATACTCTACTGAAGTTCTCGATTCTTTTAAAGAAGATTTTGATATTCTGATTTCCTTACTAAAATTATGTAATTTATTTTATTTTAAGACTTGGGCAAAAAGTAAAGATCATTTCTTGGAATATTTCTTTATAATCCGTTTCTCATAAAATATCTTAGGATAGTTCAACCTGCAGCGATTACAACAATCCATAAATCATGAAAAATACAACCTGGCTTCTATATCCGTAGTTTGTTTGCAAATTATTTGATGAAAAATAATTAACCGTGCGAGCTATTCCTTCCTGACATATGATTATTTTATATAAACAGCCCTTCTATTTCTAAAGATGTAATACTCCTCTCATATCCTGATTTAAAAATTCAAGACTTGTACACCTTTCCCATGAAACCAGTCTTGCCTCGAGCATCTAGCCCTTTGTAACGGTGTTTCTTTAATTTTTTCGACATCCTCCTTTTCGTTTATCCTTGCAGAGGTGAAGGGTCAAGTAAGACAAATGTACAGGACCTAAAATTTTCATGTACTAGAACTCCCTAGAAAATACAAGAGGATAAAAATGTTAGTGGACTATTTATCCTTAATGAAAGGGCATACAAAATAAAAATTAAAAAAGAATCTCTCTCTCTCTCTCTCTCTCTCTCTCTCTCTCTCTCTCTCTCACGAGCGGGTGCGTGCAGACAAACACACTGTGCGTGTGTTCATAATTATATGATTTTATGTAACGTTTGTGCTACTTAAGTAGTAAATCATTCATATGAAACTATTCATCCTTTTATTCTATCTAAGGTATATTAAAATAATTATGTTCGAACTACAGCTTGTGGGAGTGATTAAGAAGTGTTAGTTCTTTATCTTATTTACAGCATTTTAGAATATACAAAAGGCAACCACAAAATAGAAAAAGAAATAATTTCTCAACAATAATGTTAAAGATACTTGAAAAATCTAATTACGGAAAATAGATCCAGACAGTCATTTATAATGTGAAAAGAAAATTATGTTCTGCTTTCTAACAAATAACTAGTACTTTATGTTGAAATATCACTACACACATTGATTATTTCGAAATACTTAGAAGAATGAAGCAAGGAAATGAAATTTCCTGGAAGACGACTCCAAGGAGGAAGGTCGAAAGGTGGCCGAGGGATGATCATCTTCCTTTCACTGGATGTCCTTGGGATATCTCCTCCGGGTAGACCCTCCTTCCCTTAGGTCTTGCAGGACTTTCGTATCATCCTTTAGTGTTCGCTAATTCTCTCAGAAGTAAGGTTCTCCTGATTTCATACTACGTATTCACTCCGGGAAGGTAAGTTACTATGATTTATTATGAGTTTTTAACATCTTTATTAGTGCACAAACTGTTAATACTTTTATAAATACCAATACCATTTCATTAATGTATACGTTGGCTACATCTGAATGAGCGAGGTTCAAGCTTGTACGGTAGGTTTCGTATTTTGATTGTACTATAATTCAGATATAGATACAAACGATATATATATATATATATATATATATGTAAATATATATACTGTATATATGTATGTATATATTTATA